>NW_004443971.1:9483817-9508022 GCF_000243295.1 Trichechus manatus latirostris
CACTTTCAGCAAGCAAGGTTATATCATCTGCATATTGCAGGTTGTTAATGAATCTTCCTCCAATCCTGATGCCCCGTTCTTCGTCATATAGTCCATTTTCTCAGATTATTTGCTCAGCATACAGTTTGAATAAGTATGGTGAAAGGATACAACCAAGACACGCACCTTTCCTGACTTTAAACCTCACAGTATCCCCTTGTTCTGTTCGAACGACTACCTCTTGGTCTATGTACAGGTGCCTCAAGAGCACAACTAAGTGTTCTGGAATTCCCATTCTTCACAATGTTATCCGTAATTTGTTATGATCCACACGTTAAATGCCTTTGAATAGTCAATAAAACCCAAGTAAACATCTTTCTGGTAGTCTCTGCTTTCAGCCAGGATCCATTTGACATCAGCAATGATATCCCTGATTCCACGTCCTCTTCTGAATCCGGCTTGAATTTCTGACAGTTTCCTGTCGATGTACTGTTGCAACTGCTTTTGAATGATCGTTGGCAAAATTTTACTTGTGCGTGATATTAATGATATTGTTGCATAATTTCCACATTCTGTTGGATCACCTTTCTTTGGAATAGTTATAAATATGGATCTCTTCCAGTTGGTTGGCCAAGTAGCTGTCTTCCAAATGTCTTGGCATAGACGAGTGAGCACTTCCCAGCGCTGCATCTGTTTGTGAAACATCTCAGTTGGTGTCTTAGTTATCTAGTGCTGCTGTAACAGAAATACCACAAGTGGATGGCTTCAACAAACAAGTTTATTCTCTCAGTCTAGTAAGCTAGAAGTCCAAATTCAGGGCGTCAGCTCCAGGGGAAGGCTTTCTCTCCCTGTTGTCTCTGGACGAAGGTCCTTGTCATCAATATTCACCTGGACTAGGAGCTTCTCCTCAAAGGAACCCCGGGTCCAAACGACCAGCTGTGCTCTCCGCGCTGCTTTCTTAGTGGTATGAGGTCTCCTGCTCTCTGCTTGCTTCCTTTCTTTTTGTCTCTTGTAAGATAAAAGGTGATGCAGGCCACACCCCAGGGAAACTCCCTTTACATTGGATCAGGGATGTGACCTGAGTGTGTTACATCCCACCCTAATCCTCTTTAGCATAATCTAATCTTGCCTCATTAACCACAGACAGAGGTTAGGATTTACAACACATAGGAAAGTTATATCAATCACAAAATGGAGGACAACCACACAATCCTGGAAATCGTAGCCTATCCAAGTTGACACATATTTTGCCAGGACACAATTTAATCCATGACAGTTGGTATTCTGTCAATTCCTGGAACCTTGTTTTTCGCCAATGCCTTCAGTGCAGCTTGGACTTCTTCCTTCGGTTCTTGGTCATATGCTACCCCCTGAAATGGTTGAACGTCGACCAATTCTTTTTGGTACAGTGACTCTGTGTATTCCTTCCATCTTCTTTTGCTGCTTCCTACATCTTTCAGTATTTTGCCCACAGACTCCTTCCCTATTGGAACTCAAGTCTTGATTTTTTTCTTCAGTTCTTTCAGCTTGAGAAATGCCAAGTGTGTTCTTCCCTTTTGGTTTTCTAACTCCTGTCCATAGTCCGGGCTTACTAACTGTTCCTAGGACTCTACCCTGGGGAAGAAGGGTCAGCAGGGGCCGTGTCTCTGCACAGCAACAAGCCTTGTGGGTGTGAACCTGCTCAGCCAGCTTGGGAGAAGGGTCCTCCCTCCTTGGCTAATCCCTCTCTGAAGGGACTGCAGAAGGGACCAGTGGCAGAATGAAGCTCCACGTTTTAGCCTTAGGACGGCAGCGTAGAGCATTAAGCCCTAATCCTGCCAGGCCTGTGTTCAAATTCCTGATCAGCCTTGTACACACTAGACAGATTTCTTAATTCTCCAGGCCTCAACTTTCTTACCTATAAAATGGAGCTAACAATATCCACCTCGTAGATTTATGTTGAGAATTTAAGAGATAATATTTGTAAAGTTACATACACATGGAAGGTGGTGGTGGTGGTGACGTGGTGATGGTGGTGATTGGTAATGATGGTGAGAATGGTGGGGATGTGATGGTGGTGATGTGGTGGTAGAGGTAATGGTGACGTGGTAATGGTGGTAAGAGCAGTAAGTGATAATGGTGGGGATGTGTGGGTGGTAATATGGTGATGGTGGAGGTAATGGTGATGTGGTGGTGGTGGAGGTAATGGTGACGTGGTAATGGTGGTAAGAGCAGTGAGTGATAGTGGTGGGGATGGTGGGGATGTGATGATGGTGGTAATGAGATGCTGGTGGTGATGGTGATGATGATAATGATGATATAGAAATAGTGATCATTTCTTCCCCTCACTCAGGTGCCCCAGGAGGTAGCCCAAGGCTGGTGCAAAGAGAAGGATATTCCCTACTTTGAAGTCAGTGCCAAGAATGACATCAACGTGGTGCAGGCCTTCGAGATGCTGGCCAGCCGGGCCCTGTCCAGGGTGAGTGGTTGTGGTGGCAGTACCTGCCAGGGCTGCCACCAAAATGAGGACCCCAAAGAGGAATAAATTAGGCACCAGTAAGGATGTGGGTGAGACAGGATTGTTCATTGTCTTAGTTAATTAGTTGCTGAATGGACTCAGTGGTACTCCTAGAACCACAGAATGCCAGAGCTGTAAAGGTAACTTAGACTATAGAGTGCAAACCAAACCCACTGCCATTGAGTCGGAACCGACTCATAGTCCCCCACCGCCATAGGTTTCTAAGGTTATAAATCTCAATGGAAGCAGACTGCCACGTCTTTCTCCTGTGGAGCCGCTGTTGGTTTCGTACCTCCAACCTTCCGGTTAGCAGTCAATCGCTTTAACCACTTCGCCACCAGGGCTCCTAGTGTATAGGGTCAGTGGTCCTGAAATCTGGCTGATTAGCAGAATCATTTATGGAATTTCTGAAAAACTCACCCCAAACCAAACCCCTCGCCATCGAGTCAATTCCAACCCATGGCAACCCCACTTGTTGCAGAGTGGAACTGCTCCATAGGGTTTTCTTGGCTATAATCTTTACAGAAGCAGATCACCAGGACGTTTTCCTGCAGCGCCACTGGGTGGGTTCAAGTCGCCAACCTTTAGGTTAGTAGTTGAGCACAAACCGTTTGCACCAACCAGGAACCTCATACTCACCCCAGAGATATTAATTTAGTGCGGGCTTGAAAAGAGGTGATCTAATTCAACCCTCTCGTTTTCTTTGGTGGGAGAGAAGCCTGTGGTGCAAGCATTTGTCCAAGTGGACTATCTAACCTTTAATGAAAAAGACGAAAAGATGTAGACCCCTTGGTATGATTGTTCAGCTCATACACAGTGCCATATGAGCCGGGCACTGTGCAGGGCTCTGGGGCCTGGGGTCTCAGGAGGAATTCAGTCATGCACGGAGTGACTGATAGTGCTGTATGGTGGGGAAGGACTGGGCGATGGGGCACCAGAGAAGAGGTCCAGAGCCCACGCTGCAGTGGAGAGGAGAGCGGGGGAGAGGTTTCAGAAGACTTCTTGGAAGCAGTGACAGAGTTTCAGTGCCATTCGGATGTTGAGTTTGGAAACTTGGAAGAGGAGCAGGAGAGATTGTCACAGGGAGGAGCTCAGCTTGTTTCATCATTCTGCCACATGTAATCAAGGTGGACTTCTTCGAAGAGGGAAGACGATAATCTCAGCAGTGACCGCTGAGTTGGGGAAATGAGCAAATGAGGATGGGGAATAGGAGGCTCTCCTTATGGGGAAGTATGGGCCCTTGTGGGTGATGGGCCTGTCAGGCCCTGAGCTGCCAGCTATCCTGGAGAGCGGCTCCAGGGATCAGGCTGGGGGCTGTCCGTGTTGAAAGCTGCCCAGGGAGCAAGTGCAGGCTTGCCATCCTTCCACCCGGGAGCCCTCATCTCTGGGTTTGCCCCCATGGGCTCTTCTTGTGCCTTCCCTCCCAACCTCCAGCCCTTGCTGTCTTATGTTGGGGGAATCAGTGAGGTGTCCATCCCCAGGGCAGAGTCTAGGGTGAGGCTTTATTTCATAATCAGTAAAGTCAGTTCTAGGGAGCTCTGGTGGTTTAACAGTTAAGCACTCAGCTGCTAACCGAAAGGTTGGCAGCTCAAACCCACCCAGTGGCTCCGAGGGAGAAAGAGCTGGCTTTCTGCTCCCAGAAAGATAACAGCCTAGGAAACCCTATGGGGCAGTTCTACTCTGTCACATGGGGTCACCTCAATGGCACACGAAAACAACAGCAACAAAGTCAGCTCTGAAATTATGGATGTGATTGCTCATGCCGTTGCCCTGGATTTATCCGAGGAATGCTATCCACCTTGTGTGGTGATCTGTGATAAATAAGCCTCCACATACACAGTGCAGTAATTCCCAAATGCTCAGCCACAGGGAAAGCCCACCCCCTAAAGCATCTGTGTATGGCTGGCATCAGGCCTCTCTGGGGAAGGAGTGTCCTTTATTCTTGCAATTTTGTCCTTCCTACTGTTTGAGGGTTAAACGCGCCTGTTTTTATGTTGTGATGGTGTTAGTAGTTGGTAGCTTGTCTGCTTGTTTTTTTTTAACCTCCTTACTTGACAACTTGCCCACATTAATGGGGAGGATTTACTGACCAGAAGCCTGCAAGCTGCGGTGTGGCATCTGTACTCAGACTGCCCTGGATTTGAATCCTGCCCTGGAACTTTCAAGTGGACCTCCAGGCAAGACAGACAACTTATCTGAACCTCAGTTTCCTCATCTACAAAATGGAAATAATTCAGTTCAATTAACATTTCTTCGGTTGTTGGGCTAGGGATGGGGATACAGACCTTGGTGCACCCAAGGTGAGGAAAAGGAGTAAGATACAAATAGATTGTCATGGAGTGTGGGAAGGGCCACAAGGGGGTGTGGTTAAGGTCCAGAGGTAACTCAGAGGCAGCTGGTGGCAAGGGTAGGTGTTATGGATTAAATTGTGTCCCCCAAAAATGTGTGTCAACTTGGCTAGGCTATGATTCCTAATATTGTGTGATTATCCACAATTTTGTCATCTGATGTGATTTTCCTATGTGTTGTAAATCCTGCCTCTAAGATGTTAATGAGGCAGGATTAGAGGCAGTTATCTTAATCAGGACTCAATCTACAGACTAGGTCGTGTCTTGAGTCAATCTCTTTTGAGATATAAAAGAGAGAAGTGAGCAGAGAGACAGGGGGACCTCATACCACCAAGAAAGTAGTGCCAGGAGCAGAGCATGTCATTTGGACCCAGGATCCCTGCGCTGAGAAGCTCCTAGACCAGGGGAAGATTGATGACAAAGACCTTCCCCCAGAGCTGACAGAGACAAAGCCTTCCCCCCTGGAGCTGGCACCCTGAAATTGGACTTTCAGCCTCCTACACTGTGAGAGAATAAATTTCTCTTCGTTAAAGCCATCCACTTGTGGTATTTCTGTTACAGCAACACTAGATAACTAAGACAGTAGGCAAGCATGCCTACCCAAAGAAGTGGCATGTGAGTTGGTTTTAAAACACAATTAGCTGTTTGTAGGTGGACTTGGTAAGTGTAGTGGGTTTAATATGCCCCCCAAAGAGATATGTTCAAGTCCTAACTCCCGGTACCAATATGGTCTTTGCAAATATAATCAAGTTAAGATGAGGTCATCCTGGATGGGGACGGAGGGGAAGTGAAATACAATGACTGGTGTCCTTATAAGGAGAGAGAGATTTGGAGACACAGAGACAGAGACACGCAAGGAAGAACGCCATGTGAAGACAGAGGCAGGGTTTGGAGTGATGCAGCTGCAAGCTAAGAACACCAAGGATTGCCTGGGGCCACCAGAAGCTAGAAAGAGGCAAGGAAGGATTCTTCCCTAGAACCTTCAGAGGGAGATGACCCTGAGGACACCTTGATTT
Source organism: Trichechus manatus latirostris (assembly GCF_000243295.1). NCBI lineage: Eukaryota > Metazoa > Chordata > Mammalia > Sirenia > Trichechidae > Trichechus > Trichechus manatus. The sequence continues at coordinate 9,489,658 of NW_004443971.1, forward strand.
TGGACTTGTAGCCTCCAGAACAAGGAGCCCTTGTGGCACAATTGTTAAGAGCTCAGCTGCTAACTGAAAGGTTGGTGGTTCAAACCCACCCAGCAGCTCCACAGGAGAAAGACTTGGCAATATGCTCTTGTAAAGATTACAGCCTAGGTAACCCTGTACGGAAGTTCTACTCTGTCCTGTAGGGTCACTCTGAGTCGGAATTGGCTGGACCGACACCCAACAACAGCCTCCAGAACTGTGAGAGAATACACGTCTTGTTTTGCACCCCCCAGTGGTGGTAATTTGTTACTGCATCCTAGGAAACTGATACTGTAGGCCTTTGGGGTGTGAGCAGGAGGGGCAGAAGGGCAGAGAGAAGGGCATGGCCAGAGGCCCAGGCATGAACCCACAAGGCTCATTTGAGGAACCAACTGTGGGTTCTGTTTTCAAGAGAAGGAAACATGGCGTGGAGAGATGTGGCGATATGAGGACATGATGAGCCATGGGCTGGCAAGGTGAGCGGAGGCCAGATCACAAAGGGCCTTGTGAGCCCGACCAGGAGTTAGGACTCCATGCCCTAAGTCCAAGCTTTCCAGAATACTCTGCTGGACCCCAGGACACTCAGGGGCACACCCGGGACCTGAAAGCCACAGGATAAACAAGGTGCATCTTTTGCAGAGTCAGTGTTATTCAGAAATCTGAAGGGGCAATAGTTCACATTGAAACAAATATACTTACTAGGACATAGAAGGCAATTTTCACTTTTTTGAAGTAAAATGGGCATTTGCAAATAACTATTTTAAAGTCAAACAAGAGTTTTCAAAGACATACGCTAGCAGGACCTCTCCCCTCCTTCCTGGGGAGGTTATGTGCTCAGCCATCCCAGCCCAGGTGTGTTGGAGGGAGTGGGGAAAGGTGCAGCTGTAGGTATGGAGGAAGCCCAGACTGGTGTGGGCAGAGCTTGGGCCTGGAGTCAGAGAAACTAGACTTTAAATGCTGGCTCTGCCTGTGTGTCCTTGGACAACTCATACAGCCTCCCTAAGCCACCATTTCCCTGTTTGTACGCTGTTAGCTGCTATCACTTTGGCCCCCAACTCACAGCGACCCACATGACAGAGCAGAACTGCTCCATGGGGTTTTCTTGGCTGTAATTTGTACGGGAGCAGTTCATTAGGCCTTTCTTCTGCAGAGCAGCTGGGTGAGTTCAAACTGCCAACCCTTGGGTTAGCAGCCAATCACAATACACTTGTGCCACCCAGGCTCCTGCTCTGTCTTTAAAGAACAGACGGTACTACCTCCTGAGGGTGTTGTGAAAGTTAACTCAAATAATATCACAGCACAGAGAAGATATTAAATAAAGCTTAGCTGTTTTTAATGGGAGCTACACATGAAGGTTTTCAGCAGGAAAGTGTCAGCTACAGAGAGGACGGGCTCCATGGGGACTGTCTTAGTCTCTTAGTGCTGCTGTAACAGAAATCCCACAAGTGAGTGGCCTTAAAGAACAGAAATTTATTTTCTCACAGTTCTGGAGGCTAAAAGTCCAAATCAGGGTCTCAGCCATGGTGGTTCCTTCTTGTTGGTAGCCCCAGCTGTTCCTTGGTTCCCTGTGGATCCTCACGTGGTGTGTCTGTCTTCCCCAGTCTGTGCCCACTTCTGTATTTAATCTGCTTTTTTTGTAACCCTAAAGTGATTAGGTTCAGGACACATCCTACATTGGCATGGCCTTACTAACATAACAAAGAAAACTATTAACAAACAGGATTACATCCAGAGGAATAGAGGTTAGGATTCCAACACATACTCTGGGGGCACACAATTCAATTCCTAACAGGTAGGTAAGAGGTTACTGCAATAGTCCTAGCATGAGATGATGGAGATGATGAGGAGGCAGATTAAAGGGATTTCGGAGCTAGAACCACCAGGGGTTAATGATGGTCAAACGTAGGAGAGAAGGAAATCAGTAGCAGTGTAGGATGACCAGGTTTCTAGTTTGACAAACTGAGGGATGAGGGATTAGCACTGCTGTGAACCAAGAGAGAAAGGAGAGGGAAAGCAGGGCTCTGCAGGAGGAGGGGCAGCAAAGTCCTTCAGGGCACGCTGCATTTACGGTTCCTGTGGAACATCCAGCCAGTGGTGTGCGACCCGTCTAGGGTTCTGCAGTGGGCTCTGGGCTGGAAAATGCAATTTGCGAGTCATTTCTATAGAGTCCAGAGCAGGTGCTCATTTAACGTTTTGTAAGGGAAGAAGGTAGGTTGTTTACTTTAGTATCCTGATTTGGCCACATTCAAGGATTAGGGTATTTAGTTATTCCAAAATAGGATTAAGAATAGCCTCATAATTAAACAAGAGATGCCCACCAACTCTGAGGGATTTGGATATGTAGCATATGTCTTCCCAAATTACCAATACCACCCCTGCTGGGGCCAGCCAAGCTTGGCTCCAGTAGGGTAAACTACAAAATGGAGGCCTTGTTCCCTTGTGGTCAGTTGTCTCTACTCACAAGAGGCAAGATCACCACATCCAGGAGGAAAGTGGGCTGGCTAGTGGCTGCTCAGTAAAACTACAGGAGTTTTATGAGGTCCTTGGGATCCAGAATCTAATGGCAGGGCCATTGAGGTGACTACAGACATGATGCATGTATCAGAACACACCATATTACTTATGTTTAGATAGTCAAGCTGCCAAGAGGACCAGGGTCTGGAGAAAAGAATTATACAGGAAACCCAATTACGGCCTGCAGGTTATACTTGGAATTTTTGCAGGAACTCCGAGGAGCAAGATGGTGCCATTATGGGGTAGAAATAATGTCATAAACGGGAAGAGCTCAGGTTGGTTAGCTGTTGAGAACTGGCATGAAGACCTTAGGCTTTGCCAGTGTAAATGTGTGAGAAAGTTTCTCACACCTGCCCAAGATAGCATTCGCTTTGTTCCTAAAGTAAAGTGCAAAGTTGCCCAGCAGGCACTCTGAAACTCCTTCCCAAGAGGCTGACATCCAGCAGGGTCATTTGTGTGGCTGGATGATGACACAGGTTTTCATTACTCAGGGGCTCAGGGGCTCTGGAATCCCACCTGGGCCTCCCTGTCACATGAGGATGGTGCCCCTCTGTCCAAAAGACCCAACTAGGAAACTTCCTGAATTCAGTCAAGGTCTTCTAGGCTTCCTTGACGAGAGAAACCAAAAACCAAACCTGTTGCCATCCAGTCAGTTCTGACTCATGGTGACCCCATGTGTGTCAGAGTAGAACTGTACTCTATAGTTTTCAATGGCTGATTTTTCAGAAGTAGATGGCCAGGTCCTTCTTCCAAGGTGCCTCTGGGTAAGTTCAAACTCACCAACCTTTCGGTTGGTAGTCAAGTGTTTAACCATTTACGCCACCCAGGGACTTCCATGATGAGAGAGGGGACCCAGAAAATACCAAATAATAAAAGAATCCCTTCAAATGCCTGTCTCGCTGGGAGAGATGATCTGTTTGTGTAAAAAAAGGACTTAGATAGTGATGCTGTGCTATTGTTCCTCGTCCCTCACTGAGAGATTCAGAAACGTTGAGCTTTTAACTAGAATTAGTTCACTGCAGTGAGGGGCCCTGCCCGTAGAGAGGGTCCAGTTGGAGGACTGGATGATGTCCAGGGCTGAGTAGGTGGAAGCCCGCACACCAGGCCTGGGTGGAGCGATCAACAAGGAGCCACTCTGGCCCGTTGTCTCTCCTCAGGAGCCTCTTGGGCAGGCTCTCTGTTCCCTCAGAGTGAGAGCAGGGAAGCCCTGGGATGCCTTCGGGAAAGATCTAGAAGCTGTAGGCTAGGATTCTCCTCAGAGGAGAAGGATCTCCGTGAGGCGGGGGGCCTCTCCAAAGCTTCCAAGGGGAACAGACCTTCATTTGAAGAGCACCAACTACCCCATCCCCAGCACTATTTCTTCCTACAAAAAAGACAAAACAAATAAAATTCTAATAACTCAAAAGAATTTTCTGAGGGACAATCAAGGCCCATCATCTAGGATGACTAAGAGTAGCTGTTCCGCTGCCCTCGAGACCCGCCCCCCTAAGGAGGAGGTGAGAAAAGGGGGCTCTTAGAGAAACAAACTCTGTGAAGAAGGGCTGAATCCCAGGCCAGGGTCCTGAGCTCTGTGCCCTCAGGGTAAATCACTCTCTCTAGGGGCGGGGGTGGGGTAGGCAGTGAGCTATACAGTGTCAGCGGACCTTCTCATAGGTCTTGGGGGGTCACCATCATCAGGGCACAGGAGACGGGGCCTAACATCCCCTCCTGAGGCCCGAGTCTTGGACATTAAGGGGCTGGTTGACGGGTGATGTTCCCCAGCTATTCCAGAGCATCTGCTGGGCACCAGGCCTGAACCTGGGGCTGTGGAGGAGCTACATCAGAAAGAATGCATGACCCCCATCCCTGGAAGTTAGACCCCTCAGAAGGGCAGCTCTGTCAGACAGACCACCAGGCTCAGTGTCCCTGGCACACAGGAGGCTCCGGCCCTGCTCCTCCTCGCACGCACAATGTTCACTGTGCGAGGAGCAGCGATGCCGTTGAGCTGTGGCGAGTGAGAGCCACGGCAGGGTAAGGAGATGCGCTTCAGCCTGTGGAACCCATCTCCTTGAGGAAGGACCCTCACCACAACCAAGGGGGTAGGGTGGGGTCTAAGTCAGTAGAGCCAGCTGGGTGGGGAGAGGGTTGTCAGACTCTGAGAGGGGCTTTTCTGAGCCCTTGTTGGGACAGGAGAGCTTTGGGGAGTGGGCAGAGAAGCAAACCGCCCAGTAGAAACTTTGAAACTATTTTGGGGGGGGGACATGGAAGGACAGAGGATTGACTGGTCTTTTCTGGGTGCCAGGGTAGGGGCAAGCAGAAGATGGGAGGTGGACAACATGAAGAGAAGGTTGGGGTATGGGGATGTTTGTGGGGAGAGGTCTCTGGCAGAAATAAGGAGAGGGCTGTCACCACCCCTGCCTGAGCCCAGGTGTCACTTCAGCTGTCCCCTCTGGAGAAGGGAAAGTTATGGGACCTGGTTGAAGGTGAGGAGACCTGGACCCCTAACCCAGCCACTGTTCTGGGCTCCTGAAAAAAGGCTGGAGGAGGAGGAGGGCGAGGAGAAGGGTGGGAAAGGCAAGTGGCTTCCCCTTCCAGGCCTCAGTTTCCCAACATTACAATGTGGGGGGCGGATTAAAAGGCCCAACCTGTAGGGTAGGCCATGCTTTTGTCTCAGGACATGAACCCTGACTTCTCTTTTCCTTTCCAGTATCAAAGCATCTTAGAGAATTACCTCACAGACTCCATCAAGCTCTCACCAGAAGACCAGTCCAGGAATAGATGCTGCTGACCTTCCAGACTCTGCCCTGGACCCCCAGAGGCAAAGCCTCCCCTGAGGCTGGTGGTCCCCGGCAGCCCCACCATCTGCCCAAGTTCAGCCAGGTGGCTGAGGCTCTGCTGCCAGAGCCCCTGACCCTATCACGCCCGTGCTGGGCCCAGAGCATGGAGGACAAGCACTACCTCGGGCCGAATGTGGTGAGGGCAGAGCTGGGCCCTCAGGGGTCTAGATGAAGCCCAGAATGTTATAGCCAAATGCTGGCCCTAAAGTGGTCACAACTCTCTGCTGGTCCCGGCTTTCCTGGCATCCTTCCTCCCCAAACACACGCTCAAGAACGCACATCTCTTCAGACAGACTGCTGCCTCTGGTACAGCTCCTGTGGACAGGGCCTGCTCGCCCCAGCCCACCACACACACACCCCCAAAGCTCAGCACAGCATGGGACATTGGTGCAGCTCAGTCCCCTCAGGCACCAAGGCCAAGAGTGAGGGCCTGGGCGCCTGTCTCAACCCCTGGCAGAAGCTCTCCAGCCCTGGACCACCCTCTCTGCTCCCTCCAGAGTACAGAACTTGGCTTGTTGTCTGTCAGAGGGGGGTGGTATGTGCCCTGCCTAGGTCAGTGTGTAGTTCTGAAGAGCAGAGGCTTTGCTGAAACCTCAGTCGCTCTTGCTGATGTGCATATATTTAATCCTTCAGCAGTGTTTTTGAGTATCTACTATGTATGACCCGTTGAGTTCAGTGCAAGCAAAACAGACAAGGACCCTGCTCTCCTGGAGCCAACATTCTGTTGAAGGAGTGAGGCAGTAAACACAGAATGTGAACAAATATTCTCAAACAGCAGAGAAGGGCTGTAAACAAAGTGAAGTGAGGTAATGGGATAGAGAGGGACAGAGGTTTGGTGGGGTGTCCAGGAGGGCTTCCCCGAGGAGGTGGCATTGACCCAAGGGCTAGAGAATGAAAAGGCAGCTGCCACCTGAGATCTGGAGGAAGGACATTCCAGAGAGAGGGAGCAGCAAGGTCAAAGCCCTGAGGCAAGGATAAGCTTGCTGTGTTCCTGGGAGAATGAAGGGACACACATTCACCTGGGGACTCAAACGTACTGTCCCAGAGACAAGGCAAAAGAGCCTAGGTTCCTTCCCTGCCCGGATCGCTCCCTGATACTGTGCTGACATTGGCCACCAGAGGACAGCAATGCCCCATCCCTTCCTGGCTGAGCAAAAAATGGACACTTGAAGAGCCCTTGTTTCTGGTCCACCGATGCTCAAAGCTTGTTCGTGGACTCTGGGCATGTTTAGCCCTTCAAGATTTGTGGGGCAGTTCCAACTTCTTAAGCCTAGCATGAAATGGGTGAAACAACATAAACGATTCAGACAAGAAATCAAAATGGACTACCTGATCATCACTGATGACATATACTAGAATGAGGGACCTGGAAAGCTCGCAAATTCTCTGTCCCTGAAGTCTCTAAGGCTGTAATCTATTTGTTCTCCCAGCTATAGACAGCATAGATGGGGGTAGACAAGATGGCCTCTCACGGTCTTCCGTGGCCAAGACCACGCCCACCAGAGATGTCTCCTGTGTGGAAGCGTTCTTTCCTGAGCTCCAAGCAAAGCTGGGGTGCTGGCCAATGACTGCCAAGTGTCAGCTGACTCTGGAGATATGCCTAGAGGACGGGAGTCCATGGGGGGCCCTTTCTCCCCACACGCAGCTCTGGGGTATGAACTGGCACATACTGGACAGTGGCACAGGGCCGGCATAGGCCAGTGTAGGCAGGAGCACAGCTGTCTTGGTGTCCTTCAGAGCTTCCGGAGATGAATGACACTGCCCTCAGGGGGTGGCCCGTCACGAAGGTGCTCCTTGGAGTCAGACTGTGGGTTGGTCAATGCCATCATGTATGGGTGTGTGTGTCGCGGTTTGTGTATAGCACAGGAGACATAGGGACCGTTTCTAAATGTGCACAACAAATAATAAATGTGTCCTTCCTTGTTTTTAGCCTTCGTGGTATTTAATTTTTAGATATAAAAAGAAAATGTCTACATAGTTCAAAACTCAAAAGATACTAAAGGGTAGACAACAAAAAGCAAAATAGGAGCAGTTACATAATTTGCAGTTCCCTTGCTCAAAAGTTATTCAGAGTTTCAAGATGGCGACAACAGAGCATTAAATCAAGGGCAGTCCCTTCTGACGCGTGGAGGTTCAACCTCAGGCCCAGACCACACGCGGTGCACCTCCTTCAGAGTCAGGAGTCAGGACAGAATGCTCCAGGTGGGGCGGGGAGTAGGGGGCTGAGGACCACACCACCTATCCTATCATGACTAAGAGACACTGTGGGCAGAGGGACTGAGTCAACGACCAGATCCCACAAGGAGGCTCTCCCTGTGGACCATCCCTCAACTCTGAGCCTGAGACTAGCCCCCAGTACCCACCCCAGTAGGGCAGGTACAGAGGCAGAGGGGGGCAGCATCGGGGGGCTGTGACTCTGAGCCCGAGTGGAGTCCCTTGGAGCCTGGATGGGGCTGTGGGCAAAGCTTCCTGGGCCCCTTCACTGCCCTTCTTTCAGAGAAGAGGACCCCGATCAACAGGAACACTCTCACTCAGGTTGCTCCTGGGGTCACCACAGCCTGGCTCTGAGGGGCATCTCCAGGCTGCTGATGAATAGAGAGAATCCTGGCCGGGACTCTGGGTGGCACGTGCCCTTGGGGCTTAGGGGAAAAAAAGCCAATTCTTATCACCAAATAAACCTGGGCTGGGCCCAGCTGGGTGCCAAACTGCCCAAGGGGATTTAGGGAAATGCTGGCTGGTTCTGCTGTTTGCTGCCACTGAGCCGATGCCCCCCAGCCCCCACTGCCTCGCTTGGTGCCTGCCCCGTACACCAGCCTCGGGCTCTAGGCTTTTCCCCGGCAGAATCAGGCATCTGGTGGGCACCACAGCGTAGTTTTGGTTTCCCGGGAGCGCACAGCCCACGGAGGACCACAGAGCAGCCACGCGCACAGCAACACCCAAAACTAAGAAGAGCATCACCAGCATGCGCGGAGGCCACGTGTGCTGTGTGCTCATGGGAGGCTCACTCTCCCCCGTGGGCTCCAGGGGCGGGGTTGGGGAACTGCTAGGTTGGAAGCGTACCTCAAGTAGAGGGTAATGGCCTGTACAGGGTCTGCACGTTCACACTTGTGTCTGTCTGTATGGTGTGCATGGTGTGTGTGTGGTGTGCGTGGTGTGTGTGTGGTGTATGGTATGCATGGTGTGTGTGTGTGGTGTGTGTGTGGTGTGCATGGTGTGTGTGTGGTGTGGTGTGTGTGTGTGTGGTGTGTGTGTGTGGTGTGTGTGTATGGTGTGGTGTTTGTGGTGCGTGTGGTGTGCATGATGGGTGTGTGCTATGTGTGTGTGTGCATGGTATGTGTGAGGTATGGTGTGTGTGTGTGTGTGGTAGGGAAGGGAGCCGGGGCTTAGAAGTCAGAATAATAAGTCGTCAAGCTGATAAATGTGGTGGGGCAAAGAACAGATGAAGGGGTGCAAGGTGGGAGTTTGGACCCTAGCACTGTTGAGAGCCTTACTTGCATCAGGGAATTCCCAGAGCAGCCGGGGAGGAGGACATTGGCCTCATTTTACAGACATTTTACCAGAACTGAGCTCCTTCTCCCTCCCCCTCACACCCAACCAAGTCCTATCAACACCCTTACCCTCTGCTCCACCTGGTCTAGGCGACCACGCTGCCCTCCCCGAGGGCCTCCTTGCCGGCCCTCTTGCCTCTTTCTTAGCCACTGTCTACACAACAGCCATCCCAGTGACATCCCATGGCCCTCGACATAGAGGACAAAACCCTTCTTGTGGTCTGCAAGACCCTCCACCATCTGCCCCTGCCTCTGCTCTGGCCACAACCTCCCTCACTTTCCATACCCCAAGCTCACGAACCCCAAGCTCCGTCCTAGGAATGCCGGCTACCTCTCACCTCCTGGCCTCAGCCGATGTGCTGGACCCTCTGGCTCTTTACCTGGCTAATTCCTCCTTAGCTGTAAGTTGTCAGCTGAAACATTATTTCTCCAGTGAGGCTTCCCTGACATCCCCCAGACCAGGTTAGGGGCCCCACGTGCTCCCACAGGCCCCCATTTCCCCTTGTGCCAGCGTTACATCCACTGGGATAGCAGTACCACTGGGCAGGGATTTCCTGTTGTTTTGTTCACCAGTCTCCTCTGTGCCCAGAACAACACCTAACAGGTGGTGGTTGTTGTTGTTGGATGCCGTTGAGTCAGTTCAGACTCACAGCAACCCCATGTGATGGAGTAGAACTGCCCCATAGGGTGTCCTAGGCTGAAATCCTTACAGAAGCAAATCTTTTCTCTGCGGAGGTTCTGCTGGATTCAAAACTCCGGCTTTTCGGTTAGCAGCCGAGCTCTTAAACTTTGTGCCACCAGGGCTCCTTTGACAAGTGGTTGGTGCTCAATAAATATTTTCTGAATGAATAGCACCTTTATCTTAAGTGTTTGTTGCCTGTTTGCCATTTGTAGTCTCCCTGAGGGCAGGGCCTATTGTGATTCATTATTTTAACTGCTGCATTCAGAGACTGGCATATTGTTGTTGCTGTTGTTAGGTGCCAACCAGTTGGTTCTGACTCATACAGACCCTTTGTACAACAGAGCGAAACACTGCTTGGTCCTTCGCCATCCTCACAATTGTTGTAATGCTTGGGCCCATTGTTCCAGCCACTGTGTCAATCCGTCTTGTTGAGGGTCTTCCCCTTTTTTGCTGACACTTGACTTTCCCAAACATGATGTCCTTCTCCAGGAACTGGTCCCTCCTGAAAACATGTCCAAAGTATGTGAGATGAAGTCTCACCATCCTTGCTTCTAAGGAGCATTCGGACTATACTTCTCCCAAAACCAATTTATTCGTTCTTCTGGTAGTCCACAGTATATTCAATATTCTTCACCAACACCATAATTCAAAGGCATCAATTCTTCTTCAGTCTTCCTTATTTGCTGTCCAGCTTTTGCATGCATATTAGGTGACTGAAAAGACCATGGTGTCATGGATCGAATTGTGTCCCCCCAAAATACGTATCAACTTGGTTAGGCCATGATTCCCAGTATTATGTGATTGTCCACCGTTTTGTCATCTGATGTGATTGTCCTATGTGTTGTAAATCCTACCTCTATGATGTTAATGAGGCAGGACTCAATCTACAACATTAGGTTGTGTCTTAAATCAAACTCTTTTGAGATATAAAACAGAATCGAGCAGAGAGACCTGGGGACATCATACCATCAATAAAGCAATGCTGGGAGCAGAGCGCATCCTTTGGACTCAAGGTTCCTGCACTGAGAAGCTCCTAGACCAGGAGAAGATTGATGACAAGGACCTTTCTCCAGAGCCAACAGAGAAAGCCTTCCCCTGGAGCTGGTGCCCTGAATTTGGACTTCTAGGCTACTAAACTGTAAGAGAATAAATTTCTCTTTGTTAAAGCCATTCACTTGTGGTATTTCTGTTACAGCAGCACTAGATAACTAAAACAGATTGCTTGGGTCAGGCACACCTTAGTTCTCAAAGTGACATCTTTGCTTTTGAACACTTTAAAGAGGTCTTTTGCAGCAGATTTGCCCAATGCAATACGTCATTTGATTTCTTGGCTGCTGCTTCCATGTGTGTTGATTGCGGATCCAAGTGAAAGGAAATCCTTGACAACTTCAGCCTTTTTCTCTGTTTATCATGATGTTGGTTATTGGTCCAGTTGTGAGGATTTTTGTTTTCTTTATGTTGAGGCATAATCCATACTGAGGGCTGTAGTCTTTGATCTTCATCAGTAACTGCTTCAAGTCCTCTTTGCTTTCAGGAAACAAGGTTGTGCCATCCGCATATCACAGATTGTTAATGAGTCTTCCTCCAATCCCCATAATGCGTTCTTCATGATATAGTCCAGTTTCTCAGATTATTTGCTCAGCATACAGATTGAATAAGTATGGTAAAAGGATACAACCCTGACGCACACCTTTCCTGATTTTAAACCACACAGTATCCCTTGTTCTGTTTGAACGACTGCCTCTTAGTCTATGTACTGGTTCCACACAGCACAGTTAAGTGTTCTGGAATTCCCATTCATTGAAATGTAATCCATAATTTGTTATGCTCCACATAGTCAAATGCCTTTGCATAGTCAATAAAACACATGTAAATATCTTTCTGGTATTCTCTGCTTCCAGCCAAGATCTATCTGACATCAGCAGTGATAATCCCTCATTCCACGCCCTTTTCTGAATCCTACTTGAATTTCTGGCTATTTCCTGTTAATGTACTGCTGCAACTGCTTTTGAATTATCTTCAGCAAAATTTTAATTGGGTGTGATATTAATGATATTTTTCGATAATCTCTGCATTCTATTTGATCACCTTTCTTTGGAATACACAAATATGGATCCCTTCCAGTCGGTTGCCAGGTAGCTGTCTTCCAAATTTCTAGGCATAGACAATCGAGCACTTTTGCATCTACCTGTTGAAACATCTCAATTGGTATTCCATCCATTTCTGGAGCCTTGTTTTTCACCAATGCCTTCAGTGCAGCTTGGACTTCTTCCTTCAAACCCGTAGGTTCTTCAATACTATATGCTACCTCTTGACTAATTCTTTTTGGTATAGTGTCTCTGTATTCCTTCCATCTTCTTTTGATGCTTCCTGCGTAATTCAGTATTTTTCCCATAGAATCCTTCAATATTACAGCTCAAGGTTTGAATTTGTTCTTCAGTTCTTTCAGTTTGAGAAATGCCGACGTGTTCTTCCCTCTTTTGATTTTCTAACTCCAGGTCTTTGCAATTTCATTATAATACTTTACTTTGTCTTTTCTAGCTGCCGTTTGAAATCTTATGTTCAGCTCTTTTACTTCATCATTTTCTGCATTCGATTTAGCTACTCTATGTTCAAGAGCAAGTTTCAGAGTCTCTTCTGACATCCATTTTGGTCTTTTCTTTCTTTCTTGTCTTTTTAATGAACCTTTGGTTTCTTCATATATGATGTCCTTGATGTCATCCCACAGCTCGTCGGGTCTTCGGTCATTAGTGTTCAATGTGTCAAATCTGCTCTTGAGATGGCCTCTAAATTCAGGTGGGATATACTCAGGGTTATACTTTGGCTCTTGTGTACTTGTTTTAATTTTCTTCAGCTTCAACTTGAACTTGCATATGAGCAGTTGATGGTCTGTTCCATAGCTGACCCCTGGCCTTGTTCTGACTGACAATATTGAGCTTCTCCGTCCTCTCTTCGCACAGATGGAGGTGATTCCTATGTATTCCTTCCAGTGAGGTCCACGTGTATAGTCACCATTTATGCTGTTGAAAAAGGTATTTGCAATGAATAAGTCATTGATCTTGCAAAATTCTATCATGCGATATCCTGCATCATTTCTATCACTAAGGCCATATTTTCCAATTACCCGTCCTTCTTCTTTGTTTCCAACTTTTGCATTCCAATCACTAGTAATTATCAAAGCATCTTGATCAGATGTTTGATCAATTTCAGACTGCAGAAGTTGGTAAAAGTCTTCAATTTCTTCGTCTTTGGCCTTAGTGGTTGGTGCATAAATTTGAACAATAGTCTTATTGACTAGTCTTCCTTGTAGGGGTATGGATATTATCCTATCACTGACAGCGTTGTACTTCAGTATGGATCTTGAAATGTTCTTTTTGGTGATGAATGAGATGCCATTCCTCTTCTATTTTTCATTCTCAGCATAGTAGACCATATATATGATTTTCTGATTCCAGATGGCCAATACCAGTCCATTTTAGCTCATTAGTGCCTAGGATATCGATCTTAAAGCATTCACTTCATTTTTGACAGCTTCCAATTTTCCTGGCTTTATACTTCATACATTCCATATTCCAATTATTAATGGATGTTTGCATCAATTTCTTCTCATTTTGAGTCATGTCACATCGGCAAATGAAGGTCCTGAAAGCTTGACTCCATCCACGTCATTAAGGTTGACTCTCCTTTGAGGAGGCAGCTCTTCCCCAGTCGTATTTTGAGTGCCTTCCAACCTGAGGGGCTCGTATTCTGACAATGTATCAGACAGTGTTCCAATGCTATTCATAAGGTTTTCACTGGCTAATTGTTTCAGAAGTAGACGACCAGGTCGTTCTTCTTCGTCCAGCTTAGTCTAGAAGCTCTGCTGACACCTGTCCACTATGGATGACCCTGTTTGTATCTGAAATACTGGTGGCATAGCTTCCAGCATCACAGCAACATGAAAGCCACCACAGTATGACAAACCGACAGATGAGTGGTGGTGGCACATAGTAGGTGACAAATAAATGTTGTTGTTGTTAGTTTCCAAGGAGTTAATTCCAACTCACCCCAGTAGCGTCTCATGGCCCTGGGATATGTAGTGGTCCCATCTGTGCAGAGTAGAACTGCTCTGCAGGGTTTTCAAGGCTGTGATCTTCTGGAAGCAGATCGCCAGGAATGTATTCCAAGACACCTCTGGGTGGGTTCTAACTTCCAACCCTTTGGCTAGTAGTTGAACATTTAACTGTCTGTGCCACCTAGGGACTCCTAAATAAATATTAATGGGATACAACAGAATACAGGTATTTTTTAAAATGATGAAATATTCTGCATAATGACATGGAATAGCTATCCAGGATGCACTGTCGTGTGAAAAGGAAGTGGCAGAATCATGTGTATAAAATGCCATCTTTATGTAACAGGAAGCTTAAATAAGAATGCACACCTGCTTTTGGTTATACATAAAGAAAACTCTAGAAGGATGCATGAGAAATTTAAAAAAGTGGTTGCCTTCGTGGGTGGGGGGCTGGGTAAGTGGGAGTCAGGAGTGGGAGCAAGACTTTTCCTTCTATAAATTTATACTTTAAATTTTGAACTATTTGAATCTATTACCTAATCAGACATTTTAAAAGGAAGAAAATAAATGTTGGTAGAAGAAAGGCTGTAACTCTGGATTCTGCAGGGGGAGAAGGACACACACGTGCCCCAGGCCAGTATGCCCTGGTAAAGCTGCCAACCGTCCCAGGGAGGCTGAGATCTTGGTTTCTCTGGGTCCTAGAGGGGACCATTTTTCTCCTGCATGTTGGTCAATAACTAAGCCAGTGTTTCTAGCCTCTGAGGCTCGGCTCTGAAGATAAACCTATCAAGTGTGTGCACTGCTGGGTGAACTACCACGTGAATGAATACCCTTAGGGTAGGTATTTCCCAAGGTTAATCTCAGGGGCTGACAATTAGTCAACAGCCTGGAGCCCCCTTTCCTAAATACAACGTGGCCCCTGAAAGTCCCTCCTCCAGCTCATAGGCGCCAAGGTGAACTGGAGCGACAGCTGCTTAGCTGTATTGAGTAAAATGCGCCACAAACATGCCCTTCGCCCGTGCAATTCCACCCCTTGCTCATGCACACCAGCAGACATGATCGAGAACTTTCATTGCAGCACTGTCCGTAATAGCAAAAACAAAAAAACTGGAGATGACGCAGATGTCCTTCTAGAGGAAATCGGATAAATAAAATGTGGTATATTCAAACGATGGGATTTCAGTGAACACAAAAACTGGAGCCACACATCAATGGAGTGAATCTCAGAAACATATGGAAATAGCAAGCCCTGGAGAAGACACAATGTAGACATTTACATAAAGCTCATAACCAAGCAAAATCAAGTGGTTTATCTTGATACATGTTTAACACAAATTCATGTAGTAAAAGAAAATAAAAGAGCCCCTGATGGCACAACAGTTAAGCGCTCGGCTGCTAACCTAAAAGTTGACAGTTAGAGACCACCCAGTGGCTCCATGGGAGAAAGACCTGGCCATCTATGGGGCAGCTCTACTCTGTCATATAGGGTTGCTATGAGTCAGAATTGACTTGATGGCACCCAACAACAAGAACAAAAGAACATAAAACATAAAAACAAGGGGATAAGGAATCCAAAATTTGGAGTAGGGGTCTGAGTGGGGTGGAAACAGGTGGACCTGATGTGGGAGGGCACAGGAGGAAACTCAGCAATGTTGGAAACATTCTATTCTTCAAGTTGAGCTGTGGGTTCACAGGCAGTCTTTTTATTATTAAGCTTTATATCATAGATGCATATTACATGTATTCTTTTTTTGATTCAAATATTCAAATTTAAAAATTTGAAGAACAGCTTTTGAAGTCAGATCTTCTTGGGTTTCAATACTGACTGTTCCTTATAATAGCTGAATGCCCTTGGACATGTCACTTAATCTGTTGTCTCACCTGTATAATGGGGATGACACCCTGCAGCCTTACCTCGAAGGGCTCTAGTTAAACATGTGCAAGGTACCTAGCATATAGTAAATGTTCAGCAAATGGTGGTGGTTATTGGGTCAGGAACTGTCGCAGCGGTGTTTGTTTTAAATCTACTTGTGAATTGAGGCATGGGACTCGGATCCCTGTTGTAGACGAAAGGTTAAATAAACGAGGGTGAATGAATGAACCAGGGACAGAACAAAGGAAAGAACTCATAAATTCGTTTCCCACCTCCAAGGACCCTCTCATGAATGGTCTCTGGGACTCAAATCATCTGGTTAGCATTGCAGTCACTTCAAATGAAATTTAAAATACAATTCTTACACCTACCTAGAGTCTCTGGAAGCAGGGGAGCTGGAAATCTTAGTCCCAGGAAGATTTTACCTGTACCCTCCAAACTGGGCCAGAGATCCCAGTGGGAGGAGAGCCTCACCATGTCTTCCCTGGCCTCCCTGCCCCCTCCCCACCGCACCTCACACAATCTGGGCCCATTGGGTGGAGAAGGCCGGGACATCTGCAGTCTGGGATCCATCACTTGAATCTGTAGGCATTGCCCTTGGCCTTAAAGTCTCAGTTCCGTGTGTCTTATATACAATGACAGCCCATGAGAAGAGAAAAGTACATGGATTTTCAAACCCTGAAAATAGATGATGTTTTTAGCCCCTCTGAGAAGCTCTGCCAGTCTCAGCTATTTCTCCCCATTTCAGGCTAGATCTGGGGTGTGGCGGGGGGGAGTGGAATTACCTATGGAATTGTGGAAGGAACAGTGAATTCAAAGTCAGAAAGTCTTAGTCAAGCCTCTGTGTGACCTTCAGCTAGACTCATCATTTCTGGCCTCAGTTTTGTCCTCTGTAAAGTAATAATCATTTTTCTGCTTTTTTTGCAAAGATGAAGTAAGGATAAAATAAAATCATGACAATGTCAGTGATCTAGAAACTGTATAACATGGTGTACAGAAGGAATACTAGATTTGGCATCAAGATAACTAGGTGAGTTTTGGGAAGGATTTGTTTTTGTTGTTGTTTTTTGAAGTTACCAAACATTTGTTGACGCTTACTATGTGTTAGCTACCATTCCAAGTGCTTTATAAATGTTAACTCATTTATTCCTCACAACAATCCTATGAACTAGATATTATATTATCATTCCCATTTGACAGATGGGGAAACTGGAGTACAGAGAGGTTAAGCAACTTGCAGAAGCTGCACAGCTAGTATGTGGCAAAGCTGAGATCCAAACTCAGGCATTCAGGCTCCAGAAGCTAGGTTCTCAACCAGCTCTGCTGCTTCCTGCTTCAGAGGTTTGAAGCCTAGCTCTGCCATTCACTGATTCTTTCTTCTATCTTTCACTCATTCTTTCCACACATTTCTACTGAGAACTTACTATGTGCCAGAATCCCTGGGTGGTGCAAACATTTAACAAGCTCAGCTGCTAACTGAAAGGTTAGAGATTTGACACCTAGAGGTGCCTCGGAAGAAAGCCCTGGCAATCTACTTCTGAAACAAATCAGCCATTGAGAACCTATGGGGTACAGTTCTACTCTGACACACATGGAGCCGCCATGAGCTGGAATTGACTCAACAGCATCTGGTTTGGCTTTTGGTTACTATGTGCCAGGCACTGTTCTAGGAATCGGAGATGGAGCAGTGAACAAAACAGACTGTAACAGCGTTTGCATTCTGGTGTGGGTGAAGGCCACACACAAGGAGTCCAGAGGGGTAAGTGCTGTGCAAGAAGAATAAAGCAAGCAAGGGGCTAGAGAGTGACTCTGGGCTGGGTGTCTTCTCTTTGAGCCTCCATTTTCTTATTGTAAAATGGAGATACCAAGGCCTGCACTGCCTAATTTAAAGATCTAGGAGACAATCAAATGAACTATGGAGGTGTACACGGAATATAAGCTGTAAAACGCTATTCCGACTAAGGGACTGTAGAATTAATCGTCCATGCCTCTTCGTTCCTGTGGTGCCTGGTTCATACCTTTATCAGCACCTATGCCACTGTTTTATAGTTGAATATATAGGTCTCCGTGCCTCTCAGTAAACTGTGAGTTCTTTTTTTTTTAATTGTTGTATTTTAAATTAAGCTTACATTTCAAGTTAGTCTCCCATACAAAAATTTATACATACATTGTTATGTGATCCTAACTGCTCTCCCTATACTGTGACAGCACACTCCTCCTTTCCACCCCCGATTCCCCATGTCCATTCAACCAGCTCCTGACCCTCTCCGCCTTCCCATCTCACCTCCGGACAGAAGCTGCCCATTTAGTCTTTCGTATTCTACTTGAGCTAAGAGGCGCACTCCTCACGAGTATCACCTTATGTCCCACAGTCCAGTCCAATCCCTGTCTGAAGAGTGGGCCTCAGAAATTGTTTTACTTCTGGGCTGATAGAGAATCCAGGGGCCATGCTTTCCAGGGTTCCTCCAGTCTCAGTCAGACCATCAAGTCTGGTCTTCTGACTAGAATTTGAGTTCTGCACCCCACCTTTCTCCTGCTCCATCAGGGACTATCTGCTGTGATCCCTGTCAGGGAGGTCATTGGTGGTAGCCGGGCACCATCTAGTTCTTCTGGTCTCAGGCTGATGAAGTCTCTGGTTTATGTGGCCCTTTCTGTCCCTTGGGCAACTACTTTCCTTGTGCCTTTGGTGTTCTTCATTCTCCTTTACTCCAGGTGGTTGGGACCAATTGATGCATCTTAGATGGCTGCTTGCAAGCTTTTAAGACCACAGACACCACTCACCAAATTAGGATGCAGAATATTTTCTTAATAAGCTTTGTTATGCCAATTGACCTAGATGTCCACTGAGGGTTGTTTAATA
>NW_004443971.1:9508208-9509392 GCF_000243295.1 Trichechus manatus latirostris
GTCTTCTGTGTTTAAACCTTTTCTTGAGTTCTTATAATAGTGGTCTTATACAATATTTGTCCTTCTGTGACTGACTAAATTCACTCAGCATAATGTCCTCCAGATTCCTCTGTGTTATGTCTCACAGCTTCATCGTTGTTCTTTATCGTTGTGTGGTATTCCATTGTGCGGATATGCCATAATTTGTTTATCCATTTGTCCATTGATGGGCACCTAGGTTGTTTCCATATTTTTGCTATTGTGAACAGTGCTGCAATGAACATGGGTGTGCATATACGTGTTCGTGTGATGGGTCTTATTTCTCTAGGATATATTCCAAGGAGCGGGATAGCTGGATAGTATGATACTTCTATTTCTAGCTTTTTAAGGAAGCATCAAATCGATTTCCAAAGTGGTTGTACCATTTTACATTCTGACCAACAGTTTATAAGTGTTCCAGTCTCTCCACAACCTCTCCAGCATTTATTATTTTGTGTTTTTGGATTAATGCTAGCCTTGTTGGGGTAAGATGATATCTCATTGTAGTTTTGATCTGCATTCCTCTAATGGCTACTGATTGTGAGAATTTCTTCATGTGTCTGTTAGCCACCCGAATATCTTCTTTGGTGAAGCGCCTGTTCATATCCTTTGCCCATTTTTTAATTGGGTTATTTGTCTCTTTGTTGTTGAGGTTTTGCAGTATCTTGTAGATTTTAGAGTTTAGACCCTGATCAGATTTGTCATAGCCAAAATTTTTTTCCCAGTCTGTAGGTTGTCTTTTTACTCTTTTGGTGAAATCTTTTGATGAGCATAAGTGCTTGATTTTTAGGAGCTCCCAGTTATCTAGTCTTTCTTCTGGTGCTTGTGCTTTGTTACTTACTTATGGTTCATATTGTGTTTATGCCATGTATTAGGGCTCCTAGCATCGTCCCTATTTTTTCTTCCATGATCTTTACTGTTTTCGATTTTATATCTAAGTCTTTGATCCATTTTGAGTTAGTTTTTGTACGTGGTGTGAAGTATGGGTCTTGTTTCAGTTTTTTGCAGATGGATATCCAGTTATGCCAGCACCATTTGTTAAAGAAACTGTTTTTTCCCCCAATTAACGAACTTTGGGCCTTTGTCAAATATCAGCTGATCATAGGTGGATGAATTTATGTCTGGATTCTCAATTCTGTTCCATTGGTCTATGTATCTGTTGTTGT
>NW_004443971.1:9522723-9552549 GCF_000243295.1 Trichechus manatus latirostris
CCACCACATAAATAAAAGGAAAGAAAAGAATCACATGATCATCTCAATTGACACAGAAAAGGCATTCAACAAAAGTCCAACACCTATTCCTGATAAAAACTATCAATAAAATAGGTATAGAAGGGAAATTTCTCAATATAATAAAGGGCATCTGTGCAAAACCAACAGCCAACATCATTCTTAATGGAGAGAGGCTGAAAACTTTCCCCTTGAAAACAGGAACAAGACAAGGATGCCCTTTATCATCACTCCTATTTAACATTGTGCTGGAAGTCCTAGCTCGAGCAATAAGGCAAGAAAAGGAAATAAAGAGCATCCAAATTGGTTACGAAGAAGTTAAACTGTTCCTATTTATGGATGATATGATACCATACATAGAAAACCCTAAAGACTCCATGATAAAACTACTGGAACTAATAGAAAGATTCAGCAGAGTAGAATACAAGATAAACATACAAAAATCAGTTGGATTACTATACTCCAATAAAGAGAATGATGAAAAGGAAATCAAGAAAACAATACCATTTATAATAGCCTCTAAAAAAATAAAATACTTAGGAATAAATCTAACCAGGGATGTAAAAGACCTATACAAAGAAAACTACAAAACACTACTGCAAGAAATTCAAAGGGACATACATAAATGGAAAAACCTACCATGCTCATGGATAGGTAGACTCAACATAGTGAAAATGACAATTCTACCCAAAACAATCTACAAATACAATGCAATCCCAATCCAAATACCAGCAACATTCTTTAAAGAGATGGAAAAACTAATCATTAACTTTATATGGAAAGGGAAGACGCCCCGGATAAGTAAAGCACTATTGAAGAAGAATAAAATAGGAGGACTCGCATTACCTGACCTCAGAACCGACGATACATCTAAGGTAGTAAAAACAGCCTGCTACTGGTACAATGACAGATACATTGACCAATGGAACAAAACTGGGAACCCAGATTTAAATCCATCCACCTACGGTCGCCTGATCTCCGACAAGGGCCCAAAGTCCATCAAATAGGGAAAAGGTAGTCTTTTCAACAAATGGTGCTGGCAAAACTGGATGTCCATCTGCAAAAAACTGAAAAAGGACCTATACCTCACACCATATACAAAAACTAATTCAAAATGGATCAAAGACCTAAATACAAAGCCAAAAACTGTAAAGCTCATAGAAGAAAAAATAGGATCAACACTAGAGGCCCTAATACATGGCATTAACAGGATAGAAACCATAACCAACAACACACAAATTCCAGAAGATAAGCTAGAAAACTGAGATCTTCTAAAAATTAAACATTTATGCTCATCCAAAGACTTCACCAAAAGAGTGAAAAGAAAACCTACAGACTAGGAAAAAAATTTTGAACATTACAAGTCAGACAAAGGTCTAGTTTCTAACATCTGCAAGAAAATCCAACACCTCTGCAACAAAAAGACAAATAATTTAATTAAAAAATGGACAAAGGAAATGAATAGACACTTTGCCAAAGAAGACATTCAAGCGGCCAATGGACACGTGAGGAAATGCTCATGATCACTAGCCAGTAGAGAAATGCAAATTAAAAACACAATGAGATACCATTTCACCACAGCGTCACTGGCACGAATCAAAAACACTGGAAATAACAAATGTTGGAGAGGCTTCGGGGAGATCGGAACTCTTATGCACTGCTGGTGGAAATGCAAAATGACACAACCATTTTGGAAAACGATATGGCACTTCCTTAGAAAGCTAGAAATATAAATACTTTACAATCCAGCAATCCCACTCTTAGGAATATATCCTAGGGAAATAAGAGCCATCACATGAATAGACATATGCACATCCATGTTCATTGCAGCATCATTCCCAATAGCAAAAAGATGGAAACAACCTAGATGCCCATCAACAGATCAATGGATAAACAAACTATGGTACATACACACAATGGAGTATTATGCAAATGTACTTGCTACTGTACCTGCTGCCTCACCTGCCGCTTCTTCTCCAGTTACCCCCTGAGGGAAAGAATCCACATTCAGCACAATGATGAATCTGTGAAGCATCTCATAACATGGATGAAACTGGAGGACATTATGCTGAGTGAAATAAGTCAATCACAAAAGAACAAATATTGTATCAGACCACTAATGTAAAAACTCATGAAAAAGTTTACACACAAAAGAAACAATCTTTGTTGGTTAGGAGGGATGGGAGTGGTAGGAGGGGAAATACTAAGTAGACAATAGATAAGTGATAACTTTGGTGAAGGGTAAGACAGTACACAATACTGGGGAAGCCAGCACAACTTGTACAAGGAAAGGTCATGGAAGCTCCATAGACACATCCAAACTCCCTGAGGGACAAAATTGCTGAGTGGAGGGCTGTGGGGACCATGGTCTCAGGGAACATCTAGCTCAACTGACATAACACAGTTGATAAAGAAAATGTTCTACATTCTACCTTGGTGAGTAGCATCTGGGGTCTTAAAAGCCTGTGAGCAGCCATCTAAGATACTCCACTGGTCTCACCCCTTCAGAAGCAAGGGAGAATGAAGAAAACAAGATACAAGAGAAAGATTAGCCCAAGGGGCTAATGGTCCACAACTACCACAGCTTCCACCAGACTGAGTCCAGTACAACTAGATGGTGGTCAGCTACCACCACTAACTGCTCTGACCGGGATCACAACAGAGGGTCCCGGACAGAGCTGGAGAAAAATGTAGAACAAAATTCTAACTCACAGAAGAAGACCAGACTTACTGGCCTGACAGAGACTGGAGAGACCCCAAGAGTGCGGCCCCAGGACGCCCTTTTAGCTCAGTAATGAAGTCACTCCTGAGGTCCACTGCTCAGCCAAAGATGACAGCCCCATAAAACAAAACAAGACTAATGGGGCACAACAGTCCAGGGACAAGGACTACAAGGCAGGAGGGGACAGGAAAGCTGGTAATAGGGAACCCAAGTTTGAGAAGGGACAGTGTTGACATGTCATGGGGTTGTCAACCATTGTCATAAAACAATATGTGTACTAACTGTTTAATGAGAAACTATTTTTTCTGTAAACCTTCTTCTAAAGTACCATAAAAAAGAAAAAAAGACCAGACTTACTGGTCAGACAGAAACTGGAGAAACCCCCAGAGTATGGTCCCTGGACACCCTTATAGCTCAGTACTGAAGTCACCCCTGAGGTTCACACTTCAGCCAAAGACAAGACAATCCCATAAAACAGAATGAGACTGAATGGGCACGCCAGCCCAGGGGCAAGGACGAGAAGGCAGCAGGGGACTGGAAAGCTGGTAGTGGGGAACCCAAGGTCAAGAACGGGAGAGTGTTGACATGTTGTAGGGTTGGCAACCACTGTCACAAAACAATATGTGTATTGTTTAGTGAGAAATTAGTTTGCTCTGTAAACCTTCATCTAAAGTACAATAAAAGAAAAAAATTAAATTCGCCGAAAAAAGAAAAACCAGACCCTTCTCCTCAGGAGGAAGGCTCTTGGTTTCTAAATGCAGTTCAATCTCTGCCAAAACATAGCCTGGGAGTCATATTCTCCTGGTTCTTCCTCTGTGGCTTTGGTCTGCTTTATGGGGAATGGACAGACAACCCAGCCTCATCCCTCTTCTACTCCCACATATTTGTGAGTGGAAATCAGATACCACAGAGTTATGGGAAAGAGGGGCTTTAACAGAGCCTCCCACACACCTCAAGATTCTCGGGTGTCCTGGGGTTGGGACAGTGGCAGGGAAGATGTGATGTCTGGGACCTGCAAGGGATCTTGGATGTCTACATTGTCCCCTTTTCCTCCCCAGCTGTCACCATATGCTCCTACCCATCCAGGCCTCCTCTCCCTCCTGGGAAGGAGGCAGGTCTGCATCTTAGGAACTGACAAGAGCAAAGGAAAAAAAACAAAACAAAACAAGAAAGAGGAACTTTTAGGAAGCGAAAAAGATTGACTTTGAAAATTTCAGGAACATAGAATAATCCCATCCATGCAAATTACATATAATTATGCAAATAATAATGTAAATCAATGTGTAGTCACATTTCTTCTTCTTTATTTCCAATCCCACTGTTCTGCACCCCTAGAGATGTCTGGGAGTGAGGAGACCCTAGCAGAACCCCCTGTGCTATTCCAAAGCTAAGAGATTTGAGTTCTCCAACCTCTCTGACCTCTGGGATTGCAGACTGCTTCCTTTGGCTCCGTTTCCCTCCAGTCCAACCACAAGACATCCCTGAAATGGGAATGGGATCAAAGGAAACCCCTCACCTCCCTAACCCCCTCCCGCCTCCCACCCCCAACTTCCTTTGTCCTGGTGACCGGACATCCCTGTGCGGTATTTAGAGATGATGGGAAGGTTGGGATGACAGAGGAGTTGAAAAGAGATTCATGCAAATGCAGTCACTTTATGCTAATGATATGGAAATATAGCCAGTTTCTCTTTCCTTGGCCCCCTGGAACCAAGAAATGACTTGTCTGTGTGCAGTGGACTGAAAAGAGGCCAGGCGAGAGAGCGGGAGGGGGTACAGGAAGAAAGAGAGGCCCAAGAGCCCTGGCTAACCCCTCCTCCCAGACTCAAGTGACCCCTGGGCAAAAGACAGCTGACCAGGCCGCCTGCAGAGAGCTGAGGACTCCCAGCATGGGATATCGGGTAGGAGGGGTGTCCCTAAGCTTTCCCGGCAGGTTTTGCCTTCCACGCACTTGGCACTCTAGAGGAGTGCCTCTCAGCCACCTCCCTCCACCTGTGTCTCCCTATTATCTCCCACAATTGCTCATGAATGGGAACACCCCCCAGCGGACGCCCAGCACTCGAACCTCTCCGGCCAGCCGTTCTCCCAAGGATTAACTCCTCTTTGGAGCGCGCACAATAGCCCTCCACATCCTTTGTGCCTCTGTTTGCAGCAAATATTGAAACTCTCTCCTGAAACCCATTACAGGCTGTTGAGACAAAGGCCTTCTGCGGGTCTCCAGGACAAAGCCAGTGCTGGGATGTTCCTTGCTACTGTACCTGCTGCCTCACCTGCGGCTTCTTCTCCAGTTACCCTCTGAGGGAAAGAATCCACATTCAGACCAGGCAGCCCTGTGCCAAGGGAGTGGGCAGGCAGAGAGAGAATGCAATGGGGCCTACGCCCAGGTGCGCCCATCAGAGGGGACAGGGGAGCTGGGTGGTCCGGGTGGGATCACAGGTACTAAGGAGATGACAGGACAGGGGTGAGGGGGCCTGGGGGTGCAGCTGAAGACACAGCACCAGAGGCGGCGGGGGCTTCTTTGCCGTCTGGGCTTCACAGACGCTGTTTATTCTGCCAGGACCATTTCTCCCTCCCTCTCCCCAGCCTAATTTTCAGGGGCTAGTTTTAACTCAGAAGTCCCTGGGTTAAACGATCAGTTAACACACTCAGCTGCTAACTGAAAGGCTGGGGGTTCGAGTCCACCCAGAGGCACCCAGAAGAAAGGTCTGGAAATCTACTTCCGAAAAATCAGCCGTTGAAAGCCGTACAGAGCACAGTTCTACTCTGACACACCTGAGGTCGCCATGAGTCAAAATTGACTCATGGCAACTGGTTTGGTTTTATTCATCCTTCTGGTCTCCACCTAAGACTTCACATCCTCTAGGAAGCTGTCCCTGCCTCCCAAGTTTAGGTGTCCTTCCGCAGTACTTGCACGCGGTGTTGTAACTGCCTGCTCACTCTCTGTGTTTCTCTGCCCTCTGCCACCTGAGACAGTGCATTGTTGTGCTCATATCCAGCATGACTCCTAAAACATGGCAGATAAACACGGCTGAATAAATCAATGAACTCAGCAAGTATAGGCTATGCCTCATCCCTGAGTCCTCAGAATTGTGACTAAAGTAGTGTTAGGATACCCGGGAGGGAAAGGACCAAGAATCTCTCATGGCCTCCATTTAATGGAAAGAGTACAGGCTGAGAGCTCGCCAACCATGTGACCAGCCTGAGCCTCGGCTACCTCATCTGTCAAATGGGAAGAAGAACACTGGAAAGGTGCAGGGAGACAAGATTCAGAAAACAGCAAAGGGCTGTGTGGAGTTGGTACATGAACCATTATATGAAGGGGATATTATAGATGGTGACTCAGGCGAGGGGACCCTCTGGCAGGAGGAAACAGAAGTCTTCAGGCCAGGGTGTGGAGTCTCCAGAGTCATGCAGCTGCTACTCGGTGACAGACACTGGGTGGGAGGTCTGAGGTAGAGATAGGTGTCTCTGGATTTGGGGACTCCAGGAAGTGACTCTAAGCCCTGCGAGGCCCTTCACTCTCCCACCTCCTGGTGACTGGAAGTTAGCTTGGGCTCAGGTCTGACAGGCTGGGTTGAATTTAACCACTTACTGGGCAAGTTACTCAATTTCTCTCTGACTCAATTTCCTCCTCTATAAAATAGAAATAATAACAGTGCATACCTCACAGGGTTCTGAGAAGATTAAATGAGATAACTATATAAAATACTTAGCACTGCTCCCAGCTGGTAACAAGTGCTCAATAAACACAACCCATTGCTCCCGTCTGTCCTTTTACTCATCCTTGCCTTCGTTAGGGGAAGCACAGAGATCTTCCTTCCTATTTCATAGAGGGAGAACGCAGAGAGGTTCCGGAACTTACTAGAGGTTACCAGTGACTCAGGAACCTGGGGGGCCCAGGTTTCTCCTCCCATTTCCTGTGGCTTTGGACCTGGATCATTCTCTCATTGCTTCATTGTACAAGCTCAGGCCACCCTACAAGGCGGGGACAGGTAATTCTCCCTTGTCTCTTTCACTCGTTTGGCAGTGCTGGGCTACAGAAACCCTCAAGAAATAAATAAAATACATCAGGCTAAAGTACCGAGAGATGGGTGGCGAAGCAGAAACAGTTCCCTGGTCCTGCAGGGTACCCAGGGAAACTTGAACTGAACTGAGGACCCTAGCCCTGAACGGGGGTATCTGAGAAGCCAGTGACAGGCAGCAGTGCCGAGGTGGCTGCCTCGCAGGCCTGGCAAGTCAGCTGGGGTCCCTGGTTCTGAGACAAAAGCTTTCTCCAACAGGACAGTCTGAGCTCCAGGGGCAGCCTGGGATGCTTATCTTGGCAGACAGGCCTTTCAGTCTTGTGAAAGGTGGCTGCTGTGGAAACGTGACAGCATGCTTGGAAGCTGGCAGCCAGTCTGTTTTCTAGAAGTGTCACTGCATAAGCAGTGGGGCAGTTGAGTGGTGGGGAAAAGGCAGCTCCACAGGGCTGACAGTAACTCCACAAAAGGGTATCTCAGCCTTCCAAGCACTACCTCCCACTCCTACCTGGGATCTCTGACTCATCTCCCATCCCCTTTACCCGAAGGGCTGTTTGGACAAGAGCCACACCTCCGCGTGCTCCCCAGGTACCCGCCCCTGGACAGGATTGCTCCACAACGAGAAAGGCTTTCCAGGCAGAAGGGACTCTCCACTTAACCTTCAGCTCCTGAGGGCAGGGATCACGTGTCCCTTGTGCACGGCCCTCTTCCTTGTGCCGAGCAAGTGGCAGGCACACAAGAGATGCTAAAATGTATTTGAGGAACGACTGGATGAACTGTCCTCAAAAAACGCCAGGATAGAAGTTTCCACGGCCTTCTTCCTGGACCCATGTCAATACCTCACAAGTCCCTTCCTCTCATCTAACCTCAGTCCTTTCAGCTGTCATTCAATCTCCCACTGTTTGGACAAGAATCTAATAAATAACCCTCTCCAAGTTCTTGGATGGCGATAAAGTGCCCCCTCAGCCTTTTCTGGAATAAGTAATCCTAAAAATATCTTTCATCACTTCCTTGGCTCTCGTCTTGGCCCATCTCCAAGCCCTTCCTCAAATTTCCTCTTTGGGCCCTAACTTGAGCATTCCTGGTTGGCTCCACCAATGGGAGAGAGCTCTTGTGTGAAGAAGCCTGAAGGAGGGGGTGGCATGGGGGTGGAGGACGGGGAGGTGAGAAAGCAATTTTCTTCTTCAGGGGCCTACAGCCAGGGAATTGCCTTCCTGCCTATTTCTGAAACTCTGCTCATTCAGCCAGTCTTATCTTACTGCCACCAACCCAGACTTCTTCCTGGCATCTCAGGAGACCAGTCACTCCCCAGCAGGGGACTGGTGTGATGATCTCATGCGGTGACTCTCAATCTTTACCATTTGTTCCCAAGAACTCCCAGGGAAGCTTGTTAAAAAGCTGGTTCCTGAGCCCTATCACCAAAAATTCCGATCCCAAGGATCTGGAGTTAGGTCCAACCAGCTCATTTTTAACAAGCTTCAGAGGATGCTGATGGTCCAGGAACACTGCTCATGGACTACATTCCAGGAGGCCACAGAGCCTGATGAGGCTTGGACAGCTGGCTCCTGCAAGGCCATGGTCTTGCTGCTCATGTCAGGGAGAAGGCAGATGGAAAGGTGGGGCAGGACCTTGGATCTGGCCACCATAGGAAAGTGAGCCCCTCTCTCACCATCCCCCAGCTCAGGCCCAGAGCAGCAGGAAGCCAGTGGGGGGAGTGACAGGAAAGTCCTGAAGAAGGGAAAAAGTGACACAGATCTGCTGGGCAGCTTCTTTGATGACAGAGGCCTCACTCAGTCTCAGGGCGCCAGGTGGGCAGAGTCTGGCTGCCTCACTGCTAAAGAAGTCTGATTGTTGAATGAAGGCAGGAGGACAGGGCAATGGCCAACCTCCACCCAACCAAGTGGCTGCTCTGTGGCCTGTAAGTCTGTCCAGTTGTCCCTCTGAGTTTCTGCCTCTCTGTCTTTGGAGCCATTCCAGTCCCTAAACTTGACAGCCCAGCTCAGGGCTCCTGAGCTTTCCAGCACCTCCAGATCCCCAGGCTGAAAATGATCAGCAAACACTCCCCATTGTCCCTTCACCCTCATCCAGTCTTGGGACCCCACCACAGTCCTGCCAGCCTGACAGAAACTTTGGAGCCTGGTGCAGGAGATTGGATTATTGGCAGGACTGTGGAGAGCAACACACATTCAAACCAGTGTGATCAGCCTCCATCTCTGAGGGAGGCACCACTGCCTGTTTCCTACTGGGGCATAAGCTGACACTCCAGAGATTTGGTTGCTATGCAACATGCAAGCTGCCCTTGTTTCTGTCGGCCATGACCGAACTGTTGGAGCCAGTTTGAAGCCCTGGTCTGAGACAGGCTCTTGGCATTTCTAAGCCCCAGTTTCTTCATCTATAATGTGGGATCAATGAGCCCTACCTCCCAGCATGCTTGTGAGGATCAAATAAGATGCAGCCCATGGAGGCACTGAGTAGGAAAGAGTCCCTTTGAATATTCACTATATTCCTACCACAAACCCAGTTTAGAGAAATAAAAGAAAAGAGGCATCTATTTGGTGATGAGATCTCTATTTTAGACATCTATTTGCAGGTGACTTCCAAATAAAAATGTCCTCAACCTTGTCCTTCTCTGTGGTGGTGTGTAGTCTTCTTGGGGAAAAGAGTGCTTGATCAATCAAATACATATTCTGTGTAATAGACACCACCTCTTCTCTCTGGTGGTCTGGTCTTGTCACTCACCCTCAGACACCCTACTCTCAACCTCCACATACAACACCCTCCCTTTACATACCCAAATCCCAGGCATCTTTCAAAGTCCAGCTCCAGACCAGCCCCTGAGGGTCTCCGGTAGACTCCAGCCCATAGCGAGTTCTCTGGTCACTCCCAAAGTCAGGGTCACTGGTCAGTCTTCTCTCCCCAACTAAACCCTACACTCCCCAAGAGCAAAATCTAGAATGTGCCTGTTTGACTCCATCCTTAGATGATCAGTTTCCAAAGAAGTCAAACGTAATAAAAGACACATAACACAAACCATCCCAAATCCATTCCTCTCTGGGATTTTGGAAGCTCTCTCAGGATTTTGCAGCATCAGCTAATGTCATATTGTCCCAGGACAGAAATGCAGGATTGGGGGTGTTCCAGATGGTGGGCTTCCACGCACAGGGTTCATGGTTCCAATTCAGGTACCTTGGTGTGAGAGAGAGAAGCCCTGGTGGCGCAGTGGTTAAACGCTCAGCTGCTAACCAAAAGCTGCTCCATGGGAGAAAGATGTGGCAGTCTGCTTCCATAAAGATTTACAGCCTTGGAAACCCGAGGGGATAATTCTACACTGTCCTATAGGATAGTTATGGGTTGGAATCAACTCACCGGCAACAAGTTTTGGTTTGGTGTGAGAGAAAGGCCTCCCGGCTACTGCAAAGCCCTCTATGCTCACAGCCAAATGATAGCACAAGGAACTGGGGCATTTTGTTCTACATTTTACTTTTCAGAGTACTTGGAATGTTGGAATTTGAAGGGGTCTTAGGGATCATTTAGTCTGGTGTCTTCCTCCCAACTCCATTTTACAGATGGGAAACTGAAGCTCAGAAACAGGAAGTGGCCTGCCCCAAGTCACCATGGGAGTGAAGGGCAGAGATAGAACTAAAGTCCAGGTTTCCTAGGACCCTGATCTTACCTGAACCCACTGGGAGAGGGGCAGGATAAAGAGCTATGGAGTTTACCAAACATTCTAACATTCATATTCCATTTAGTCTTTCCACCAAAACTAGGAGGCAGGTATCACCAGCAGCATTCTAATTTTACTGTCATGGAGGAAGCCTGAGGGGTTATGGGAGCTGCCTAAGGTCACACAGCTGGTACAGCTGAGCTTCGTCCCTGGGGACCCAATCATGACAAGCTCTATCACAGACCTGACCTCCCTGTGTTTCTTTGGGCTTGAGGGAAGAGGGTCCTTTGCCCCCTGTCTTAGTCATCTAGTGCTGCTATAATAGAAATACCACAAGTGGATGGCTTTAACAAAGAGAGGTTTATTCTCTCACAGTCCAGTAGGCTACAAGTTCAAATTCAGGGCATCAGCTCCAAGGGAACGCCTTCTGTCAGCTCTGGAGGAGGGTCCATGTCATCAACCTTCCCTTGGTCTGGGAGCTTCTCTGCACAGGAACCTCAGGTCCAAAGGACGCGCTCTGCTCCCGGCACTGCTTTCTTGGTGGTATGAGGTTCCTGGGTGTCTCTACTCACTTCTGTCTTTTATATCTCAAAAGAGACTGGTTTAAGACACTATCTAATCTTGTAAAACGCTATCTAATCTTGTAGACCTCATCAGTATAACTGCCACTAATCCATCTTATTACATCATAATGATAGAGTTTACAACACATAAAGAAATCACATCAGATTACAAAATGGTACACAATCATGTAATACTGGGAATCATGACCCAGCCAAGTTGACAGATATTTTGGGGGGACACAATTCAATCCATGACACCCCCCAAGTGGGTTGGGGGTTTGGCCGCGGTGAAAGGTGGGAGGGAACCTCATTTCATAAATTCTTACCCTCACAACATCCTAAGGGGTGTACCCAAAGGCTACACAACTACCGTAAATTATTGGCAGTTCATAGAAGAGGCAACATGGAGGCCTTCTATTCTGGGCAGTTGCCTTTCTCTGTAGCTCTCCACCTGCATATAAAGGTCCCATGGTGGGGACTGCTGCTGGACCTAGACTTGCTCATTCATTCACTCACTCATCACTCATTCAACAAATGCCTACTGAGTGCCAACCATGTGCCAGGCAGTGTGCCAGGCACTGAGGATGCTGAAGTGAGGAGGACAGTGCAGCCAAGCCAGAGAGGAGAGACTCTGAGTGAGGCTGGGATCTGCCCTGGCCATCATGGCTTGGCCATTAAACTATATTCTCTTGGGGGAGACAGACTCATAAACAAAGAATTGATACCTCACTGTGCTAGGTGTTATGATAAGGCTGTGCAGGGGATCAGGAAGCCCAGGAAGGGGTACCTGGCCCAGGCTGGGGGATGACAGAAGGAGAAAGTGGGCTGAGTTTAAAAGAATGTATAGAAGTATGCCTGGCAAAAGAGAAGAAAGGGCATTGCAGGAAGCAGGGGTAGACAGCATGAGCAAAGTGTGGGGAAACAAACAGCATGGCACGTACAAGGTGTTTGTACACACTTAGGGAAAGATCTGGAAGGGCGTACGCTCAACTGCTAAGGCTGGTTATCTCAGGAAAATTAGATTATGGGAATTTACACTTTCTTATTTGCACATTGCTATTATGTTGAATTTTTCACAATGAGAAGAAATTGATTTTTAAATCAAAAAAATAAAGAGAGGGAGGGAGGGAGGAAGGAAGGAAGAGAAAGAGAACGAAGACTGCTCTGTTTATGATGGAACTTTAAGAAGCATGGTGTTTGGGGCACATAAAATTTTAAGAGAGCTGCTAGTGGTAGAGGAGAAAAGATAGGGAGCAGTCACAAGTCTCCAGAGCCTGGAGAATCAGTGGGCCTGACTCTAGCTTGCAGGCAGCTGCCTGGAGTGCTCATTAATTGGGTGATTCCTTTCCTAGGGAACTGCAGGGCAACCCAGGGGGCATGTCCATCAGCTCAGGCTGATGTATTCCACCTCCGAGCTCCAGGGAGTAAGCAGATCCCCGGGGCTGTGGTGCCTCCCTAAGTCTCCCACTTTCCTTTGGGCTGGAAGATCTACTAGGTGAGGCTAAAAGATAGTTTCCCCCAGTACATGAAGGAGTCCAGACTCCTAATTGGGGTGTTTCTCGTGGTCCCGTCTCCTCCACCATCTCCTTGCTCAGCCTGAATCTGGGCTAGACTGGTGAAGGACAAAATGCCTGAAGCTCTTCGGACAAGGTCATTTGCAAAAAGTCAAGTAAGATTTGATCATATTGACCTTTCAAAGGAGTGTTCTACACACTTCAGTCATTTTTCTTGGACACTATCTGTAATGCGAGGATCTCCCTCTATTTGTCCTTTGCCAAATAAGGAGGAACTAACTTGCAAGCTGTAACTCAGGTGTGCCATTCAAACACACACATTTACAATTTCTTCATCTGTTCAGTCAAGTCCACAGGAAGTAGCTGCAATTTGAGGGACACCAACAATGTCCCCAATCCAGAATAACCTCTCTGTGACTGGTGCTTGGAATTTTATTTTGGGCTTAAGCGTTGCTCTCTTCCTATAGCTCACTTTCTCTCTCTCTCTCTTTCTCTTCTTTTTTTTATTTTTATTTTTTGTCCCCACTACAAACGCCCTGGAAAGGTTCAGAAGGGCTAAGTCCCAACAATTGAATGCGGATTTTGGATGCATGTTTTCCTCTGTGGAGGTCACAGGTGACAACAGTATTATGGGTTCCACGGCTTAAAGTGGTCACAAAGGGATGGGGTGCCTGAAAACAACTAGGGTACTGGTTAGGGTACTTCACCAGTGCCCCCTCTTCACTTTGGGGACTGTGGAGAGCCTCCCCAAAAGGGAATGAACAAATTATTCAGAAGGAAGAGCTTAATTTGGGACTAAGACTGTTGTTGTTAGGTGCCCTCGAGTGGCTCCAACTTGTGATAACCTTATGGATAACACGGAAAAACATTGCCTAGTTCTACTCTATCTTCATGTTCATCGGTGGGTTTGAGTCCTTGTTGCAGCCATTGTGTCAATCCACCTCGCTGAGGGTTTCTCTCTGCTTTGCTGGCCCTTGGACTAAGACTGTTATTGTTGTGTGTTGTTGAGTCGATTTCAACTCATAGTGACCCTATGACAGAGCCAAACTACCCCATAGGGTTTCCCAGGCTGTAATCTTCACAGAAGCAGATCACCAGGCTTTTTCTCCAGTGGAGCAGCTGATGGGTTCAAACCACCAACCTTTCAGTTAACAGCCAAGCACTTAACCATTGTGCCACCAGGGCTCCTGGGACTAAGACTAGAGTCTCCCTGAAGGGGCTGTCCGCAATTTGACCACTTCCCTTTTGAGTAAAAGAAAAACCAAACCTGTTGTCGTCGAGTCAATTCCAATTCTTAGCAACCACAATATAAATATAGGGTGGCTTCTGCCCTCCTGCTAGAGCCTCAGTAGCTTAGGAGCAGCTCCAGGAAGCAGAGATATGTCATAAAGTGACACCACTGATAACAAAGATGATGGGCTAACAGGGTAGAAATGGCACAGGAGACAGAGGGATGTTTCAGACAAGGCTTGATTTAAAAAGTGATGATGTGAAAACTCAACAATTGCCAATAAACATCACATCATTTGTGCCGGAAAACATAAGACATATATTTGGGAGGTCGTATGGGGAGGAAGGCAGGATATGGGGTAAGGCAGGGATTCCCTTGCCTAGCTGTGTATGTGAATCATCTGAGGAGCTTTTTATAAATACTCATGACCACATCCCACAGAGACACAATGAATCTGAATGTCTAGGGACGAGGCCTAGGAAGCTGTATATTTATTTAAAAACCTTCCAGCTGGTTCTGAAGTACAGCCAATTTTGAAGAAACTTAACTGTGGTTAAGATGAGGATGGGGGATGGGGATAAAGAACATTGGGTTGAGAATAAAAGGGGGAAGGGAGCTAGGTCTGAGAAGAGAAGGACTAGAGGGAGGAGACTGACAGCAGGCATTTCAAGTCCCATGACCTGAGACAGCTGGTCAAGAAAGAACTGAACCGGGGAGGGAGAATGAAGAAAACCAAAGACACAAGAGACAGATTAGTCTAAAGGACTAATGGACCACAACTACCACAGCCTCCACCAGACTGAGTCCAGCACAACTAGATGGTACCCAGCTACCACCACCGGTTGCTCTGACAGGGATCACAACAGAGGGACACAGCTGGAGAAAAATGTAGAACAAAGCTCTAACTCTAAAAAAATAAAAAATAAAAAGACCAGACTTACTGGTCAGACAGAGACTGGAGAAACCCTGAGAATATGGCCCCCAGATACACTTTTAGCTCAGTAATGAAGTCACTCCTGAGGTTCACCCTTCAGCCAAAGATTAGACAGCCCCATAAAACAAAACGAGACTACGGGGGCACACCACCCCAGTAGTAAGGACAAGAAGGCAGGAGGGGACGGATAGCTGGTAATGGGGAACCCAAGGTCGAGAAGGCGAGAGTGTTGACATGTCGTAGAGTTGACAACCAGTGTCACAAAACAGTATGTGTATTGTTTAATGAGAAGCTAGTTTGCTCTGTAAACTTTCATCTAAAAGTACAACAAAAAATTAAAATAAAATTAAAAAAAAGAAAGAACCGGGGCTCCTCCAACCAGAGCTGTTTCAGAACCAAGCTTCCCACAGCTCAGCTGGTCTCCCTAGAGGCGGAATCTGTGGGAGATGAGTGGGGGGTGAAGTAGGGTAGGGGGAGTCCAGCCCACCTGGCACCCTTCCCGCAACCTGATAAAAAGATTAACTTGGGTTTTCCTTCAGGATCATCAAAACGAACCAAGCAAATTTTCTGTGTCCCTCTTACCCCAACAACCACCTCCCATTTCCCACTAGAGCCTGAAACGTCCTTGCCAAAAAGGCTGTGCCTCTCAACCTAGCATGTGCTGTGGGGGTCAGGGAAACCCAGGCCAAGGGAAAAGGATGGTACAGACAGTTTTACTCAGAGATTGGAGAGGAGGGAGGAGGGATTGCTTTTATATTACAAATAAACACAGACGTGTTCTGAAGTGGGACACCTCGTTCACATGCACTTTTGAGGTAACATACAATTCTTCACTTCTTCTCCTGAAACTGTTCTGGCTTTGCCTTCCTCCCTTCCTACTTTTTGTTACGTGGGGTTTTCTGGTAGCTAAAGGAGCCCTGGTAACTCAACGGTTAAGCATTCATCTGCTAACCGAAAGGTTGGCGGTTTGAACCCAGCCAGCAGCTCCAAGGGAGAAAGACAAAGATTACAGCCAAGAAAACCCTATGGGGAAGTTCTGCTCTATCATGTGGGGTCACTATGAGTTTGATATCAACTCCATGGAAACAACAACAACCACGTTTGTCTTTCAATATGTTTTAAACTTTTATTTATTACTATTAACTTTTTATGTGTCAGCTTTAGATAGTGACTGTCTCCTCCCATCTGGGAAAGAGGTGGAAACTGGCATCCCAATATATCATTCCACCTCTCACCCTCTTTTGGTCAGCAACACCATTACTTTTAGATTGTCAAGGTTTTAAGCCTTCTGCGCTTTGTCTATGTGTTGGTTCTAAGAACAAGTAAAAATCTATGGTATATTTTTTTAAAGAAATGCCACACCCACAGAGTACTCCTGAGTTCTGCCCCTAGACCCCTGTGGGGACACATTCACTTCTCTGTCCTTAGGGAGCCTCGGTGGAAGTCTGAGAGGCACAGGGCTGGGGAGTCTATCAGGCCCCATTCAGAGATAAAAGCGGGAACAAGTCAATAGCTGTGGAGGCAACACCTCAGTGGAAGGAGGTCCAGTTACAGTGTAACCGGATTATCAGTTATCTAGTGTAAATGACTGGTTATCAGAACCTGCTGGTTTTGGTTAGGGAGGTGGGGGAGGGTGTGCCTGGAATGGGAAGGACATATCAGTTGAGGGGTGAGGGCTGCTGGAAAAGGCAGTTCGGAGCAGAAAAAGGAGGCTGAGGGCTGAGGGCTGAAAACCTTTGCACAGATTTCTCCCCACCCAGCCCTGTTTACCTTCAGCTGGTCAAGGACAAACAGAATAGGCACACTGAGGTGTTGATCGTGCCCTTGTAAACACAGCTTCCCTGGGCTTAATGAAGATTAGATTTGGGGACAAGTTGTTATCTGGTGATTAAAAAAAAAATGGTCCCTATAAAAATGGCATGGTAGCCTCAGACCTCATCTAATTCCACAAGAGGGAGAAGAGAGAATCAAGATCATTAGCATCAGCACAAAGCTGATTCCCATGAGGTGGAGGTCAGAAATACCCCCATTCTCCAAACTTTTTACCAGTTCTGACACCAGTGGTCCCTCCTACAGCACTCTCTACTTCTCTGCTGGGTTCGATAATTCACTGCAACAGCCACACAGAGCTCCAAGACCATACTCAGAGTTATGGGGTTTATTAGGGAAGTAACAGGTTACAGTTCAGAATCAGGAACAACTCAAGATACAGTTCTTTGGTCAGGATAGCTTCTCAGCGGTGCCCACAGGCAGGCCTCTCTCTCTCTCAGCCCCTTGGCCCCTTAACCCCTAAGCCTGGCCTCTGCTCTGCTCATCCAAGTGTTACAAAGCTCTGTAGCTCCTCTGGTAAGTGCCTAGAGGCACCCTACTCTGCCAGGAAGCTTCCTGCCAGAAGGCACTCAGCTCTCTCGATCCATGGGTCAGCACGCCCACATAGCCGCCTTGCTCTGTGGGCCGGGAAGCCTACTGCAGCCATCTCAAGCCGATCTCCTGGTTCTGCTGCTGCCCTGTCTCTGCTGCACTTGCCACCACTTCTCACTGTCTCATGCCTTCTCCAGTGTTACAGCTTTCTCTGTCTTCTGGGTCTAGGAGGTTCTCAGCACAAGGATCCTGGGTCCAAAGGATGCACTCTACTCCTGGCTCTTCTTCTTGATGGCAGCAAGGTCCTCTACTCCATTTCTGGGATTGGCTCCCTTTAAGCTTAGCAGAGTGGCAAAATTGACCAATCCCCTCATTAGGGCTCCATATACCTTATTTGCATGGCCCTGCCCCCACAAGGGTTTTATGCACCTTATTTGCATTGTAAGCAAGCTGTCCAATCCCCAAGGTGGGTCACAAGCACCTTATTTGCATAGTCCTGCCCAATCAGTTTGTGGGAGTCACAAGACCCATGCGTGACTTAAAAAAAACAAACCAAACCGGTTGCCGTCAGGTTGATTCCGACTCATAGTTACCCTATAGGACAGAGTAGAACTGCCCGGTATGGTTTTCAAGGAGCAGCTGGTAGATTCAAACTGCTGACCTTTTGGTTAGCAGGCGAGTTCTTAACCACTGAGACACCAGCATTCCATGCATGGCTGTTGTTGTTGTTAGGTGCCGTCAAGTCGATTCCAACTCATAACTATCCTATGTATAACAGAACGAAACACTACCTGGTCCTGTGCCATCCTCATGATCGTTGTTATGCTTGAGCCCATTGTTGCAGCCACTGTATTAGCCCATCTTGTTGAGGGTCTTCCTCTTCTTTGATGACCCTCTACTTTACCAAACATAATATCCTTCTCCAGGAATTAATCCCTCCTAATAACATGTCCAAAGTATGTGAGACATAGTCTTGCTATCCTTGCTTCTAAGGAACAGTCTGGTTGTACTTCTTCCTAGACAGATTAGTTCATTTTTTTCGCAGTCCATGGTATATTCAATATTCTTTGCCAATACCACAACTCAAAGGCATCAGCAGGAAGAATAGGAATTCCAGAACACTTAATCGTGCTCTTGAGGAACCTATACATAGATCAAGAGGCAGTTGTTCAAGCAGAACAAGGAACTACTTCGTGGTTTAAAGTCAGGAAAGGTGTGCATCAGGGTTGTATCTTTTCACCATACCTATTCAATCTGTATGCTGAGCAAATAATCCTAGAAGCTGGACTATACTGGGGCATCAGGATTGGAGGAAGACTCATTAACAACCTGCGTTATGCAGATGACATAACCTCTCTTGCTGAAAATGAAGAGGACTTGAAGCATTTACTAATGAAGATCAAAGACCACAGCCTTCAGTATGGATTAGACTTCAACATAGAGAAATCAAAAATCTTTACAACCGGACCAATAAGCAACATCATGATAAACCAAGAAATGATTGAAGTTGTTAAGGATTTCATTTTACTTGGATCCACAATCAACACCCATGGAAGCAGCAGTCAAGAAATCAAACGATGCATTGCATTCAGCAAATCTGCTGCAAAAGACCCCTTTAAAGTGTTCAAAAGGCAAAGATGTCACTTTGAGTACTAAGGTGTGCCTGACCAAAGCCACGGTGTTTTCAATCACCTCATATGCATGCAAGAGCTGGATGATGAATAAGGAAGCCTGGAGAAGAATTGATGCCATGCATGGCTAGAAGGGCCGTATGAATTAATTTACTGTATGGCAGTCCCAAAGAATGCAGGAAACATTATGCTGAGAGAAAGAGGCTTCCACAGAAGAATACATATTGTATTTCATTTATATGAACTAAGTTTCATTCATTTATATGAATGAAGTTCTAGAACAGGCAAAACTAAGTTGTGGTAGAAAAAAATCAGAGTAGTTATTGTGGAGTTGGGGGGAGAATTTACTGGAAAGGGGCAAGAAGGAA
The DNA here is from genome assembly GCF_000243295.1 of Trichechus manatus latirostris. Lineage (NCBI taxonomy): Eukaryota > Metazoa > Chordata > Mammalia > Sirenia > Trichechidae > Trichechus > Trichechus manatus. Next base: position 9,541,746 of record NW_004443971.1, read on the forward strand.
CTTTCTGGAGTCATCATCACATTCTATACCTTGATAGGGGTTTGGGTTGCACAGGTGTAGGCTTCTGTCAGCACTCATACATGGTACACTTCAGATTCGTTCATTTCATTGTATGTGAAACTTAGGTCAAAAGAAAAAAGTAACTGTAAAAAATGTTATAAACTCTTGCTAGTGGTATGTTGAAGTATAGGTGTGGATGTGTATGGATGTGTGCAACTTTGAAATGTAGCCAAACAATAAAATGGTGTCTTAGTTACCTAGTGATGCTGTAACAGAAATACCACAAGTGGATGGCTTTAACAAAGAGAAATTTATTCTCTCACAGTCTACGAGGCTAGATGTCCGAATTCAGGGTGTCAGCTCCAGGAGAAGCCTTTTTCTCTGTCGACTCTGAGGGAAGGTCCTTGTTATCAATTTTCCCTGATCTAGGAGCTTCTCAGCATAGGGACCCGAGGTCCAAAGGATGAACTCCCCTCCTGGTTCTTTATTCTTAGTAGTAGGAAGTCCCCCTGTCTCTCTGCTGGCTTCTGTTTTTCATGTCTCAAAAGAGACTGACTTAAGACAACTGAATCTTGTAGACTGAGTCCTCCCTCATTAACATAACTGTCTCTAATCCTGCCTCAATGACATCACAGAGGTAGGAGTTACAACACATAGGAAAATCACACCAAATGACAAAATGGTGGACAATCACACAATACTGGGAATCATGGCCTAGCTAAGTTGACACACATTTTTGGGGGACAAAATTCAATCCATAAGAGATGAGTTGATGGATGGATAGAGCGATGGATTAATGGGTAACCAAGAAAACTCATTGCTATCAAGTCAGTTCTGACTCTTGGCAACCCTATGTGTTACAGGGTAGAACTGCTCCATAGGGTTTTCTTGACTATAATCTTTACAGAGCAAATTGCCAGGCCTTTCTTCTGTGGTGTCACTCAATGGGTTCAAACCACCAACATTGAGGTTAGTAGTCAATCACAAACCACTTGCAACCCAAGGACCTTGATTGATGGATAGATATGTGATAAAGAAAATATAGCAAAATGCTAATGATAAAATCTAGGTGGTGAGTCTATGATGTTTACTGTACAAGTCTTTAAACTTTTCTATATGTTTGAAAATTTTCATAATAAAATGTAGACATGAAAAGAATTAAGGCATCAAGGAGTCATCCTACCTCCTCAGGACCCTCTCAGCCCCCTCACGGGGTCTTGGTTCATGTAATTTGGTGGGTTCTGACTGAGTGAGCAGCAGGGCCAGCTCACCCAACTTCCCTCTTGCTCTACCTCCAGAGCTCACTTGCCCTGGTAGAGCTGACAACCAGTCAGGATGTCATTGGGCTGCTAGACATAGAGAAATACTGCATTTCACAAGCCCCTAACCCTTTTCCTGTTCTAAGGACCGAACTTCCCTGATAATTGTTTGCCCAGTAGGCAAGTAGCCCTCTCCCATCTGTATTCAGAGTCCAGGATTCCCTCTTTCTCTCACATTCAGAGAAAGGTAAGGGTACAGTTCCTATGTACCTCTTGCTTTGTTCTCTTATTGCTTTTCCATCTGCCTGAGTTTGGAGGCTTGCTCCAGTAGGGACCTCACACCTCATCCATCCCCCTGTCTCTGGGCAAGTCCAGTTTAACCCTTCCAAGACCAATGGGACATACATTTTCCCACCCACTTTTTATGCCCTTGAGTTCTTTGGAAAGGGAGTAGCCCTGTTTTAACGCATTTAGCCTTAAGGTGGGAGCCTTTTGGAATGCATGAAACTCAAAAATCCTGAGTGGGAGCCTCATTTTTGTGTAGATTGAGCATTGTCTTTGGTGTTGCCTCCTGGACGTGTGAATTTTCTAAAATTTTGACCAGTTTGCCTTTATTTCTATGAGATAAGCCTCCTCACTATATTTCCCTTTTACTATGTTCTCATGAGAATATACCTATGGCGAGAATAAGCTATTGCCAATCTTCATTCAGTCATTTTCTCCTTTACGCCGTTCATTGTTTCCAAGTGTTACTGGCTCCCTTCTTTTCTAGCTTCTGAACAGTAAATAATGCCTTTCCAACAAGGAATAATGCATTGCAGTGGTACTTTTCAAGAGACTGGAACCCCTATAAATTATTCTTACACTGCATTCAATCTTAGGGCCCAATCATTGCTTCCACATGTAGCAGGTAGAATGCACTGCTATGAGCAGTTCTGCAGTATTCCAGGGTAGCTGTTTCTGCTCCTTAGCTGTTAGTACTGCTTTTGTTATAATGAAGGAAACACAGTAGTGGTAATTCTCCTGAGATTTAAAAAAAAAAAAAAAAATTATTTGGCTTTATTTATTTATTTATTGGCTTTAGTTATTTATTTGGGCTATAAGTACTGCTTTTGCAGTAAGGAAGAATGCATTGTACCATGTTTTGAAAAGTTTCATGAAAAATGTTAAAAAAGCTAAGAAGAAGCAGACTAAAATAAAACATGTGCAGTCATTGCCAGGTGCCTTCATTTTTTGCAAATTTTCTGCAAATTTTCAAGAAATAAAATTTTAAAAATAAATAAATAATCCAATTTTCTCATTGACTCATATTGGCAGTATTTACCTTGTCCAGGGGCATCTGGGACACATGTGATCCCAGATAGTGGGTATCAAAATCCATAACTCATAACAAAAATTATGAATTTGCCCTTGAATCAGCATGCCTTCATTAGTGAAAACATATAGGTTCAACAAAAAATTCAAAGGAGAAAATAATTGGGCCTTGAAAGCGTTAACTGCTGTCACACTCCCGCAACCTCCATAGGGATAAGCATGTCTTTTAGAGACCATCGCACAGCCCCCAGAAGATTACACAATGTCCAGTCTTTGATCTAATATGCTCATACTGGGAAATTCTCCTTTACATCTAACCTAAATCCTGCATGCTACTTTTCTATACGGGCCAGTTGGGCCCCGGGGTCTGTGGCTCTCGACATATGGGGTGTGCTCATGCGGGGTGCACAGGGCTGTGTTTGTGTAACTGGTGGGGCAGCAAAACCAGGGGCACTGGGGTCAAATCAACCTTTCTTTCCCACTGGCCCTTTATCCTGCACTCCACCCAGGTGCCTGGTGTGGCTGGGCCACCCAAGGTGAAAGAGCAAGTCCCCATTCCTCCTCCCCACCCTCGTTCTCCCTGGGCTGAGGACTTCTCTCCGATGACTCTTCCCTGGAGGACAGCCTGGTATGGTTTACCCCAAGCAGGCCCATCTGGGAGCAGCAGCCCTAAGATAATTCTTCCTCCCCAGACTTCAACATCCCCTACAAGTCTAGGCCCACAGCCTTGCAGTTTTGGAGTAAGGACAGGAATCGGAATGGAACAGGGTGTGTGGGAAGAATAGCAAACCCTCCATTTGGTCTGGGAACGGCAGAGATGTCCTTCCCATTAACAGAAGAAGAAACTGAGCCCTGGGTTGGTTAAGTGGCTTGCCTTAAGTCAATACCAAGAGACATCCCGGAGACTCTCAAGGCTAACCACAGGAGACTACAGCCAGAGAGGGGACTCAAGGATTTGAGTTAGAGGGAAGGGGCAACAGCCAACAAAATGTGGGGACATCACAACAATATGACGTCACCAGCTGGTGGGGTGTGGCTGCAACTGAAGCTCCTCTTTGGAACCATTGGGTCGCCACTGAGCATGGCTGAGACCACAATAAATTATGGTTCTTCTAACTTCCCTGGGACAGGACTCAGGATGGGCACATTGACTCAATAGGTAAGCACCCATGTTAATATGCTTAGTATGTTTTGGTCCATGAAGGACACCAAAGAAGCAAAGCACCCAAAGCCTATGCTCCAGGAATGTAGCCTCTTGTAAATTATTAGCATTGAATCCCTGGTGGCGCATAGACAAGTGTCCAGTGGCAACGACCACCTGCAAGTACTACAGGGGTGTGAGGATAACCAGAGCAAGCAGGGCAGGTTGCATGGAGGAGGTGTGACTTGAGCTGAAGGACTTGTAAAACTGAGAAGGGAAGGAAGAACATTCCAAGCCAGATGAGGAGAGGGCATACGAGAAAGGACAGTGTTGATGGGGTAGGCCATCTTGGGTCATGGAAGTGGCAGATCCTGGACTCAGTGCTTTTCATGCATTACCTTGTTTATTCTTCCCAACATCCCTTTGAGGTGGGTGCTATTGTTATCCACATTTTGCAGGCAAGGAAACTAGGAGCTGAAAGGAGTTCAGTAACTTGCCCGTGATCACACAGCTTGTTGCAGGGGAGACAAGGTTCAGTCTCAGGATGCTCTGGTTGCAGAGTGTGTGCCCACAGCCTCCTCACTGGGGGCAGTGGTAATGGCAGGACTTCTCGGAGGACTGGCTGCTGTCTTTGACAAACAGCCCGGGATGGTCCCATCTCAAGCTGGCGAGCCCCTGCTGCTTCTGAGCTTCCTGCTCAGTGGAGTACTCCAGGTCCTGCCCGCAAGCCTGGCAACCTGCCTGCCCCCTGAAGATGCCTTCAGTGGGAACCACGGCCAACAAATGTACCAGGAGGACAAGACACGCTAAAATGCTTAAGAGGCTCCGGGGGAACAATGCGGCTTCTGTGAGCAGCCCAGGCCGGAGCACAGCCCTTGGAGAGCTGACAAGAACTAGCCTCAGCCGACCCACCGACTGACGGAGGCATCCCAAGGACGCCTCCGAACCTGCTAGCTCAGCCTGCTCCTTGTGCTCTGCCCCTGCCCCCACCCAGGGGCCCGGGGCTGAGGACATGTGTGTCCTTGAGCTTGGGCCCCAGAGGCCTCAGCCAGTCTCTGTCAGACAGACCCAGGGCCCACCTGCACACTGGGAGGCCCAGAGGAGTGGCTGATCCCTGGGGCCCTCCTGCACCCTCGCACTGGGACCACTCTGCTCAAGGAACTCCACACACCTCTCACATCCCCTTACTCCCTGGGGAGAATGGGGCCCAGGTTAGGAGGGCTGACCAGCTGAGGAACGCTGGGTGTGGCCCAGGCTAAAGCCCTGGCTTGGTCCCAGTCCTCTGCCCAGAGGTGCACATGCCCCTTCTCTAGGGCTGGAAACCTATCCCAGCCATGCCCCCACCTCTGCCTTAGCCCTTGTAAGTGGCTCTGGGGCAGGGTGCTGGAAAGAGGGAGAAGAAGGAATCAGGGTGCTAAGTACCCCCACCTTGAAAGGCTAAAAAAACATTAGAGCAACAGGAGGTTTACTGTGGGGAAGAGGGCTGACAGATTTCTAGACCTGTCCCCAAACACAGACCCTGGGGAAAAGCGTGGGGTAGATACATTCCTCCACCCTCCCTCCTCTTCAACATGAACCAGGGCTGCGAGCTGCAAGGGTCTGTCCTTGCAAAGGCTTCCCACACCTCGGGAGCACCAGCCCAGGCTCCAGTCCTAAAAGGTCTGGTTCAGCCCTCAGGCTGCAGGGCTCCAGAGATGAGGGACCGCGAAGGCCACCAGCCTGAGCCACCAGCCAGCCAGCTGCATCCAGGGCAGGCTAGATAGAACAGGGCAAAGGGCCCCAGGCAGAGGGCCCACGTGCCCCCTTCCTTTTAGAAAAGCGGCTTTGCTCTTCTTCGGTACCCACACCCCAGACAGACACACTCACACCCTCTCTACTTGGTAACTCCCAGAAGCAAAAGGGGCAGAAGGGGTTAGAGTTCCAGGGCTCAAGTTCGGGCAATGCCATGATGTTTCTGCTCAGCTTGGGGGAGAGCCTTCCTGAACCCCTTCTGCTGCTTGGCTGTCTCCCTGGGAGACTGCAAGGGAAAGACCAGCTTGGGGGGTCAGGGGGGACACTCCCTGGAACCCGGGAGCAAGGGTCATTCACTATGCAGGGTGAGCCGGCGCGCCACATGGCTGGGGTGGGGCTGAAGGGCTGAATGGAGTGGGGTATCAGAGTGATGATGGAGATAAGCAAACAGCCTTGCAGTACATGGTCATCGTGGGGCCTGTGCTTGTGCCGAGGGAAAGGAACTCATCTGACAAGAGCACCTCCTTTCTGCCTCGCGCCCCCTTCTAAAGATGAACAAACTGAGCCTCAAAGAGGTTAACTACTTAGCCAGGGGTCACAGGACCAGCAAACCCCAGAGTTAGGGTTTGAACCTAAAGTCTTTGTTCTTCCCATTATATCCTGATGCCTCTCAAGTGTACATGGCTCAGTCCCTTAACTCGTGGAGCCGCTGAGGAGACAAAACTAACACATCACCTCTGGCCCCCAGTGGGGTTCAGATATTACAGCTGTCAGCACTCAGAGAAGACAGGGCTGTGTGGTCGAGGGTAATGGAGAGGAAGAGTTGGGTGGATTGGACTGCGTGGTGAGTGATTAGGCACTTTCCAGTGTTGTACTCTTCCCTGGAGAATGTGGAATAGGGAAGGGGAGATGGGAAGGCATCATTTTGCTGGTGACTTTCCCAGGGCCAGTAAACGACACCTTCTGACCTAATTCTCTTCTGCCCAATCTAGACCCCGGAGAGAGGGCAAGGGCCTGGAACCAAGATTATCAACTCCATGCTTCTCCAGACATCCCAGTTCTCCCTGAATTGGGGGTCTAGGCCCCCTACGCCCTGCGCTTAGAGCAGCAGCCCCTCCACCCAGGTTAATATGTACTTGGTTTAAGGCCCCACAGTCAGAACTGCAGCCAGGAGGCCCATGAGTCAACATTAACGCCCAGAACTCACCCCCTCCCCACCCCCAGCCCCATTCTCAGCATTTCCAGGGCAGTGTGACCGCCTCCAACACACTCACCCATTCCACCGATTTCTGGTTCTGAGCAGAATCGTTTCCTCTTTCTGAAGGCGGCAGGACCAGTCCACCTGTGAGCCGCGTCCCCTGTCTCCCAGGCCCCGACTCTGCAGAGCTGCTTCCCCAGCCTCTCCGTCAGCAAACAGGCCAGAACTCAGCCAAGCAGAGCAGCCCTCTGAGCAGCACTTGCGCACACCTGGAGAGCACCGCTCCTCCGGGGCAATACTGAGTGACACCGAGAATGGGGGTGAGGAGGTCCACAAGTGACCTCCTGCACCCTTGGTGGAGGGAGAGACTGGTTCACGCTCCAGGGCCAGGTGGAGGGGCAGGTTGTGGTCCTGGGGACAGCGCTGACTGAGGTGTCTCCTCAGCTCTGCCATGGCCTCTAGGGGTGACCTTGGGCAGGTCACTCCCCCTCTTTAGGGCCTCAGGTTTCTCATCTATAAAAGGAGGGAGGTGAACCAGATGAATCCAAAGGCCCCTTCCCCCTCTCCTCATGCTATGGCTCTGTGATATTCCCTTTCTTCTGGTCTCAGAGCTTAGGGACCTGGCCAACTAGGATCTGACTCTGTCGAGGCAGGCCTCGTTCAGATTCCACCCTGAGGTCCCTTCCAATCTACTGTCCTAAGCTCTGCCACTGGGTGCATTCCGGGAAGCCTCTCTCTGCCTGCTCCTTTCAGAGCCTTCCTTCCAAGGTCTGGTTCTCGTCTAATCTTGCATCCCCAGTGCCTAGCATAATGCTGGTAGGAGCACAGGCTCCCTGTGTTGAAAGACTGAACACAGATTAGCATCACCGTGTTCACCTTGCCTTCCTATCTCCTGACCGGCCGAAGAAGCTCACAGCCAGGACCTTGAACCCCTGGGTTTCCCTGGGGAGACAGATGAGAGCAAGGCTCTGCTTGGGTATCTCTGCAGCCCACCAGTTCCCATGCACTCAGACTGGCAGCTGTGGGGCCAGGTCAGATCCTGCCACTGCAGGGCAGGTTGGCGAAGACTTTTCTGTCTTCACCCTTGAGGTGTTTGCTTAAGTCACCGGGCTGCTCTGCCCAAGACATGACCCGGTCCACACCCTTGGCACATGCCTGCACAGGACACAGGCACAGGAAGCCAGCAGGCACAGAATAGGCAGAGGTGACAGAATTAGTCTCCTTCTTTGGGGGGTTTAGTGTCAGTTTGCTCATCTGCAAAATGGCCGTTCCTTAGCTGGACCAACTCAAAGGTGAGCTGTGTCAGTAGAGTACCCTGTGAACATTTTGGCTTTATCTGCCTAACTCAATAATCCCCAAAACCCATTTGGTGTGAGTGAGCGAGACTGCGTGTGTGTGTGTGTAGGTGTGTTGTGCACATGTATGTGGTATAGTGTGATGTGCTTAAGAATAGTCGAGAAGGATGATCAAGCTCTGGCTCAGAAGGGAACATGGGGGTAAGCTTTAAGGCAGAGAGCCTGGGTGGATTCAGAAGTCAGAGAGAGCTTAGGAACAAGCTGAAACCCCCTTCCGTGGGCAGCCCCCATCCTTCTTCCTCCTGGAAGCGATTGCCTTGGAGTGTATAGCTCAGGTCTCCAGGCTTTGGCAGCCCCTAATTGTCTCCTTATGGGAAGTCTTCCCGAACTCCCTCCCCTCCCCCAAGGGCTGAGCTAGGTACCTTTCCTTTGTACCCCCAGAGTGCCCTGTGTTTCCATATTACAGTGGTCGTTTCACTTTCCTGCCTTCCCCACCAGAATGTGTGCATTGGCTGCCTAGGGCTGCCATAACAAAATACCACAACCTGGGCGCCTATAGAACTGGGATTCATTGTCTCATAGTTCTAGAGGCTGGGAGTCCAAGATCAGGGTGTCAGCCATGTTGATTCCTTCTGAGGCTTGGAGGGAAAATCTGTTCCAAGCCTCTCTTCTAGCTTCTGATAGCTCCAAGCGTTCCTTGGCTTGCAGCTGCAGCATCAAACGGCTTCTTTCCTGTGTCTCTCTGTCCTTGTGTGTCTTCTCTTTTAAAAGGACACCAGTCGTATTGGATTAGGACTCACTCTGCTCCAGTATGATCTCTGTTAACCTGCTGTTGTCTTGTGCCATCAGGTTAGTTCTAACTCATTGAAACCCCATGTGTCACAGAGTACAATTGCTCCATAGGGTTTTCTTGGCTGTAATCTTTATGGAAGCAGATCACCAGGACTCTTCTTCCGCCATGTGGTTGGGTAGGTTCAAACTGCCAACCTTTCAGTTACCAGCCGGGTGCAAAACATTTGCACCACCCAGGAACCTTCTCCATGTTAACCTAACTGATAACATCTTCAAAGACCCTACTTCCAAACAAGGTCATGTTCACAGGTACTGGGGGTCAGGACTTCTGCATATGTTTTGGAGGGTCACAATTCAATCCATAATACTGTGAGATCTTTTCAGGGCAGGGATTGTGTCTTATTTATCTCAGTATTCCCAGGACAGGATCCTGGCACTCAGTAAGGGTTTGTAATTGAATGAATGAATCAATCAATACAGTTTTCAACCCTAGGGGTCACAGGGAAGTAGTTTGCTACCAAAGAAGAACCTATATCTCTCCAGAGAGAGGTATAGGGTTGATGCTTACCTCCTTTGATAGCCAGCAATGATTCAACTAAACTCATGACTAGCTGCTTTGGATCTTAATGTGCCTTTTGCTCCTCTCCGTGTTTCTAAGTCTTAGTCTCTCTTTTTCTCTGTGTTTCTCAACAACAGAAAGTATTCTGGAGACCCAGCCATCTTCACCCCAGTTACCTTCAGAGATACACCTGAAAGGGAGGCCGAAAGTGTCTAAAATGTGGAATCTTGTGTAGGATCTCAACCTTAGTTTTGCAGGTTCAAAGACTAAAGCGATACTGGATTAAGCATGGGTTTGAAGCCATAATATCTGAATTTGAAGCCATAATATCTGAGTTAGATTCCTGTCTCTTCCATCCAGATCTATGTGACCTTGGACGAGTTACTTCACTTCAGTCAGCCTCAGTTTCCTCATCTGAAAAATGAGGGTAACAAAGCCTACTTCACATGGTTGTTATGCAAATTAAACCAGATAACCTATGTGAATGACTGCCTGTTGGTCTATGTACAGGTTCCTCATGAGCACAATTAACTGTCTGGAATTCTCATTCTTTGAAATGTTATCCATAATTTGTCACGATCCACACAGTCGAATGTCTTTGCATAGTCAATAAAACACAGGTAAACATCTTTCTAGTATTCTCTGCTTTTAGCCAGGATCTATCTAACATCAGCAATGATATCCTTCACTCCATGTCCTCTTCTGAATCCGGCTTCAATTTCTGGCAATTCCCTGTCAATGTACTGCTGCAACTGCTTTTGAATAGTCTTCAGCAAAATTTTACTTGCATATGATATTAATGATATTGTTCAATAATTTCTGTATTCTGTTGGATCACCTTCCTTTGGAATGGGCACAAATATGGATCTCTTCCAGTCAGTTGGTCAAGCAGCTGTCTTCCAAATTTCTTGGCATAGACAAGTGAGCACCTCCAGTACTGCATCCGTTTGTTGAAACATCTCAACTGGTATTCCATCAATTCCTGGAGGCTTGTTTTTCACCAATGCCTTCAGTGCAATTTGACTTCTTTCTTCAATACCATTGGTTCTTGATCATAGGCTACCTCCTGAAATAGTTGAACATCGACCAATTCTTTTTGGTACATTGACTCTGTATATTCCTTCCATCTTCTTTTGATGCTTCCTGCATCGTTCAATATTTTGCCCACAGAACACTTCAGTATTGCAACTCAAGGCTTGAATTTTTTCTTCAGTTCTTTCAGCTTGAGAAATACCAAGCGTGTTCTTCCCTTTTGGTTTTCTAACTCCAGGTCTTTGCACATTTCGTTATAATACTTTACTCTGTCTTCTTGAGCAGCCCTTTGAAATCTTTTGTTTCGTTCTTTTGCTTCATCATTTCTTCCATTTGCTATAGCTACTCTACATTGAAGAGCTAGTTTCAGAGTCTCTTCTGACATCCATTTTGACATTTTCTTTCTTTTCTGTCTTCTTAATGACCTTTTGCTTTCTTCATGTATGATGTCCTTGATATCATCCCACAACTCATCTGGTCTTC
>NW_004443971.1:9554053-9584385 GCF_000243295.1 Trichechus manatus latirostris
TGGACAATGAATAAGGAAGACCGAAGAAGAATTGATGCCTTTGAATTATGGTGTTGGCAAAGAATATTGAATATGCCATGGACTGCCAGAAGAACGAACGAATCTGTCTTGGAAGAAGTACAGCCAGAATGGTCCTTAGTATCGAGGATGGCGAGACTTCATCTTAGGTACTTTGGATATGTTATTAAGAGGGACCAGTCCCTGGAGAAGGGCATCATGCTTGGTAAAGTATAGGAAGACCTTCAATGAGATGGACTGACACAGTGGCTGCAACGATGGTCTTAAGCATAGCAATGACTGTGAGGATGGCTCAGAACTGGGCAGTGTTTCGTTCTGTTGTACATAGGGTTACTATTAGTTGGAACCAACTCAATGGCACCTAACAACAACAGCAACCTAAGTAAAAGCCCCCTGCAAACCAAGTCGTTCAGGTTCAGGGGAGACTGACTCACACTAATAAAGCTCACACTACATCAATTGATAGACCAGAATGTCCATGGATCATCTAAAAACAAGAAATGAACCTTCAGGCAATCATGAATGTTCTAGTTAGCTAGGCAGTGCATTACCTGCCTTGAAGGAACCGAATTACAGTCAGAAGATTCCCCAGTGGGCATGGATCTAAGCAAAGGGATGTAGTTGTTTGATCTTGAAGGCCACTGTTGCCAGGCTATAGAGAAAGCCTGATGACTCATCTGCTTTCTAGGAATTGCCTGGCCAAAGTGTAAAACAGGTCAGGCTACCCACACCACTGGACAGTGCTGGAGACGCATGGACAAATGCTTGCCCTCTGGCTCTGCTTTGTTTAAAGACTCCATTCATAGAGTTTTTCATGCATTCTGCAAATCTATATTGAGCTCCTACCAAGTGCCAGGCATTGGGCTAGGTTCTAGGGATACAAAAGTGAACACGACTGACACTGCCCTGCCCCCCTTATGGAGCTCACAGTCTTGAGAGACAGACTGACAATTGGACATAATTACCATACACTGTGATCAGCATTAGATTGTGAAGCAGAGGGAGCCTGGAGAAGAGCTCTGGGGGAAGTGTCCAAGCACACATCTTCCCCTCAACCAAGTGGCAGACATGAGTAGGTCACTGCACTCCAGGTTTCTTCAGTTATGTGCAGGCCCCCAGCTTGTTGTTGTTGTTGGGTGCTGTCCAGTTCTGACTCATAGAGACCCTATATACAACAGAATGAAACACTGCCCGATCCTGGCCTTCCTCACAACCATTGCTACACTTAAGACCATTGTTGCAGCCACTGTGTCAACCCATCTCATTGAGGGTCTTCCTCTTTTTTGCTGACCCTCTACTTTACCAATCATGATGTCCTTCTCCAGGGACTGGTCCCTCCTGATAACACGTCCAAAGTACATGAGACAAAGTCTCACCATCTTCACTTCTAAAGAACTTTCTGGCTGTACTTCTTCCAAGACAGATTTGTTTGTTCTTCTGACAGTCCATAGCATATTCAGTATTCTTCACCAACACCATAATTCAAAGGCATCAATTCTTCTTCGGTCTTCCTTATTCATTGTCCAGCTTTCGCATGCATGTGAGGCAACTGAAAATACCATGGCTTGGGTCAGGCACACCTTAGTCCTCAGAGTGACATCTTTGCCTTTTGAACACTTTAAAGAGGTCTTTTGCAGCAGACTTGCCAAATGCAATGCATCGTTTGATTTCTTGATTGCCGCTTCCATGAGGGTTGATTGTGGATCCAAGTAAAATGAAATCCTTGACAACGTCAATATTTTCTTCATTTATCATAATGTTGCTTATTGGTCCAGTTGTGAGGATTTTTGTTTTCTTTATGTTGAGGCGTAACCCATACTGAAGGCTGTAGTCTTTGATCTTTATCAGTAAGTGCTTCAAGTCCTCTTCCCCAGCTACACCCTAACAACTCTGAGTGAATTCAGGTGTTTCCTAGTCTCCACAAGCAATGCATCTACATAGTATCCCTTGGGTTGGGCTTGAGGATATTCGTTATTCCATTCATTCAACAGATATTTATTCTCTATTATGGCCTGGTGGTCAGTGATAGAATTCTCTGCTTCCACGCAAGATAACTAGGTTCAACTCCCACTCAGTCCACCTCTTGCACAACCACCACCCGTCTGTTAGCAGAGGCTTGCTTGTTGCTATGTTGCTGAACAAGTTTCAGCAGAGCTTCCAGACTAAGATGGACTAGGAAGAAAGACTTGGCAATGTACTTTAGAAAATCAGCCAATGAAAACTCTATGGATCACAACTGTCTGATCTGCAACCAAGGACGATGCAGTACTTCGTTCTCTTGTGCATGGGGTAACCATGAGTTGGGGGTGACTCCATGACAGCTAACAACAGCAACATTATGCCCTGAAGCTAGCTCATTTCACCTTCCCAGCGGAACTTTTGCCCTAACTTCCAGGAGTGACTTACTGGAACGCCCCCGTGCCAATTCCAACTCCCGCCCACTTCAGAGTTCCTGTTTTCTTCTGCGAAGGTGGGGGAACAATTCAAGATGGGCAGCACTGCCCCAGAAGCAAAGGAAGGGGTGCCTGGTGTCAGAGTGGGGGGCTTTCGTCCCAAGAGATATGTTGAGAAACTCCCCCCACCTGCCCTCCTACATCAGTCTCCAGAACCGCTTTCTGAGATTCTTCCCAGGTGCTCAGTGGGCATGGGATGGGCAGACCTAACCCGGAAGGCAAGCAGCAGCTTGAGCAGTGCCACAATCCAACATTAGTTATTCCTGACCCAGGAGGACATTAATCCTGGAAGTGGCAGAGGTCTGTGAATCAGAGCTTTGCTAGCCTTAAAGTCGGCTTAAGTCTAGTTTCTTAAGCACCTTCAGGAGATCCTAAATCCCCATTTTCCCTATGCACCCTACCTGGAGGTTAGGAGAGCAGGGAAAACTTTCCCATTGCATTGATGGGTAGACCAAGGCACTGAGCTTACAAGTGACTTAAGGTCAGGGTCGGAACCGGGAACCAAGCCTCCAGCATGGCCACAGACCCCTCAAGGGCTCTCAGGCTTCCCAGTCATGGTTCATCCCTTCCCTGGGGTGCTCAGAGGCCCACTGTCCCCACCCCTCCAACTTTCGAAGCAAGCAGTCCCAGGACCCCACCCCTTAGGTGGTCTCAATGGGTCCCATTGTCCAAGAGGCTATTTGGCCTGACCCCCAGCCCCATAAGCAGCAGGACAGCAAGCTCAGAAAGGAGTCTGCCTTGTCCCCTCCTCTGCTTCAGCTGGCTGCCTTGGGGGAGCCTGTGGGGCAGGGGCCCCACTGAATGTGACCTATTGTCTTCGGGGTGGATTTAGGAAGTGCCAAGCTCCCATCAAACAGCCCTGCTCCCCGGGTAAAACAAAAAAAGGGCTGTTCATTTGGGACTTTTTTCCTTATCTCCTTTTCCTATCTCCTCAGGCTTAGCTATGGTGTAGTGTTCAAAACCACTTCCCTTCTGAGCCAATCAGAAGCCGGGGCTCACCCCGTGGCCCTGAGGTAAAGTTATTTATAAACGCCTCCCTGGATTATTTGAGCAGAGCCCTTTCACACACCTCTGGGAACACCTTTCGGCTGCCTGCTCCCCAGACACACCTGCAGCCCTGCCCAGCCCGGTTCTGCTCACCCGCCGGTAAGCCCCACCCTGCCCACCCCACTAGGCTGGGAGTCCCCCCTTGAAGAGGCGGGTACCAGGGTGCTGGGTGGAGGGATGACAGGAGTCAGCTGGTCAGGGGGTGGGCTGTTTGCCAACCCGCACACAAGTGGAGAGACCGCTCTGGCCTCTGCGTCTGAGAGCAGCCCCTCAGCCCTTCACCTCTGAACCCACCCGCTGGGTCCTCATTTCCAATAAGGGTCTCGGCTGCAAGGCAGGAAGCTGAAGGGAGCCCATCGGACAGAGGCTCTGGTGGAGGAGGGTCCCCCAGACCCCAAAACCAGAGTGAGGTAAAACAGCCAGCTCCTTTGAAAGAGCAAAAATGTTGGGCCTTCCTCAGGGCGCCAGCCTTTGAAGCTGCTGGCTGCATCTCTCCCCTTTCCATTCAAGTCTTGGAAGCAAAGGCTCTTACTGCTTGGCTCACCAGCCTACTCTGTGAGGCTGTCTCCCTCTCTCTGGCTCCAGACATCCTCCTTCACTCATTCACTTCTTCACCAGCTCGGGGCATGGAACGCCAGTTGTCCCACTAATCTTAGAAGGTGGAAGAAATGAAAGGAGGGGAGACCAAGGAGTGGAAAGGGCAAGCAAAGGATCAGCTCTCTGTCAGGGTCAGGAGCAGAACCCAGGGGACCTGACTCCCAGACAATGGATGACAATGGATGACGAGCTAACCCCGTTAGCTCCTGGCCTCCTAAACCCGCAGTCTACAGCTCTGAATACCCTCAGATAGTAGCCCATTCCCTCAAAACCAGCCCACAGGGTCCCAGCCTAGGTCAAACATATCTTCTATCCTTCCAGAGTAAACGCCTGTCTGATATTTGGCCCCACTGGCTCTACGCACCAGGAGAAAGACTAGCTTTAATGGCAGGTGCCTTTCAGAGTGGCACAGCTACCCAAGGACCCAGAGAGGGCTGTCTCCCCGAATGGCTTCACTCACATAAACAAGCCCTCTCCCAAAGTCCCGTAATCCTCTCCGCTGTCCCCCTTGACCTTGGTGTTCAGAAACCTGGCAAGACCTTCCCTGGGTGGCAGGGAGATCAGCGTACTCACCACCTCCACCACCAGAATGTTCTTCTCTGGCACTTCCAGAGCCCAGGCAACTGTTCTGATGCTCATTTGTATGAAATCCTAGGGGCAGAGAGGGGGTGGTTTTTGTCTCCTGATGTCCAGAATCTTTTCGGTGATTGGCACAGGATAGGTATTTAATGAGCATGTTGAACTGAACCAAGCAAGAGAGACTGATCACCATGGAGCTTCCTGAGGGAATGGGGACAACCAGGCTGCAGAGAGTGGGGCCATCATCACTTGGAAGATGGCAGCTGCAGGACCACCTCCTCAGGGAGAGCTGGGCCTCCCCCACTGCCTCTCTGGGCTTTGACCTGGATTTCTTGTACCAGAGCATCCGGACCCTTCACTGGTCCCCTTACTCGTTCCCCTGCTTCCAAGCGAGAGCCGCCCTAGTCTGCTTAAAGACATCTGGGCATCTAACCTTAAGTGTCTGTTTCAGGGCTCCCACGATCTGGTTCATTTCTCACTGTTGGAAAGTGCCTTTCAAAGTCTAGCTTCAATCCCTTTTGCTGGAGCTTATTTCCTCAGCCCGGTACCCATCCCATCCACCTGTCCCCAGAGGAAAGCAGAGAGAGAGGAGAAGAGTGGGCTTCGAGATAAGAAGTCCGGATTTGGGGGAGAGTAGCAGTGAATCAGGGAGCCCTGGCGGCAGAGTGGTTAAAGCACTCGGCTGCTAACCGAAAGGTTGGCGTTTCAAACTCACCATCCGCTCCTCAGGAGAAAGATGTGGCAGTCTGCTTCCGTAAAGATTACAGTCTTAAAAATTCTATCGGGGCAGTTCTGCTCTGACCTACTGGGTCGCTATGAGTTGGAATCAACTCAACAGCAACGGATTTAGCAGTGAATCTCTCCCTTACAGGGAATACCGGTCCCTCCAACAGCCAGAGAGCGGGAAGACAGCTTACGGACATCTCATCTTCCCCACCCCACCACCCACCCACCCGTCTTTTACTGATGAGGCAATGAGGCTCGTGTGAGGAGGGGGCCGAGATTTGCCTAAGAAAGACAGGGGTGTTTGTAAAATGCCTTGTAGGCTCACAGGCCTCTACATTCTCCCTCCGGCCAGGGACACGGTCCCCAGCTGAGATGCCAGCCCTCCGATCTTATCTGCAGCCCACATCCAGGCCACTCAGAGGCTGTCTCTTCCCTGTGACCCCCACCTTGGATGAGATGAGGGGTCAGCCTCCAGCAGCTCGGGCAAAGTGACCTTTCCTCTCCCAGAACACAGCATTCCACCTGGTAGGCACCAGTGATAAGGACTCCAGGAGGGGGCTGGCCAAGCCAGGGCTGCTCCAGTGCCTGGTGCGTGTGTGTCAAAGAAACCTCCAGACACATGCATGTGTGCGCGCGCGCACGCGCGTACACACACACACACACACACACACACACACACACACACACACACGCCCTGGGCAGGGCTGGGGAGGGAGTCAGACTGGGCCACAGTGACAGGCTCACCTCCAGGCCTGATAGTAGACTTCTCACCCTCCTGCCCCTCAGATGTCCTGCCCTCCTCTAAAAAATATTTCCTGCTTTTCTTCTCAGCAGGCCTGGCAAATTTTGGAGGAGGGAGAGCATGGGGCACGGGAGGCATAGGGGCACATGGGAAAAGGAAGTCCAAGAAGGGCAGAGTGACTTGCTGGAGATGATGGAACAAGAAAGAGAATCCTCCAAAGTAAAAGTAATAATAATACAATAATCAAAAAAGAAAAACTAAAAATCAGTTCCCGCTCATGGCAACCCCAAGTGTGTCAGAGTAGAACTGTGCTCCACAGGGTTTTCAATGGCTGATTTTTTTGGAGCAGGAAAGGGAGGAGAAAGAAGAACCCAAGCCAGTCTTCAGGGCGGGCAGGTCTAGAAAGGCAGAAAAGAGTCAGGGCATCTCAGGTAAGGAGGAGAGTGTGGACAAGGACCTACAGCTGGAAGTGAACAAAGCCTCTTTGGGGGCTGCTGAACAGCCCAGCCTGGGAGGTGTGGAAGGACCCAGGGGCCAGACGGAGAAAGGACGAAAATGCCTCTGAGTGGACTCAAACTTCCAACCTTTCAGTTAGCAGCCAAGTGTGTTAACTATTTGCACCACCCAGGGACTCCAATACAATAATAATAATGCGGTTGGAATTGATTGCATGCTTTCAATGGCCAGGCACTGTTCCAAGCCTTTCCGTGCATTAGCTCAGGCACTCTGCTCAAGCCCATCTCTGCCCAGAGGATGACAGCCAACTAGTCAGAAAATGATTGGGAGGAGGTACCAATGGGCTTTCTTTTGCGTGGGCACATTGTGGGGGGATTAGGATGCTGATGAGAGGTCCAGGGATCCTACTCTACTCGGTGCCCTCCCCACGGGGTACATTTCCCCTCTGCTCCACACCCTGCCCCCATTCCTCAGCTCTGCAAGATCCCTAGTCCCCCTCCGACCCTAGATTCAACCCCACGCCCCTGCCAAGCCTTAGGAATTGTCCATGCACCCATCTCTCCCACCCTCTGCTCTTCTCTCCTGTCTGTCTCCTTCCCTGAAGCCCACAGCCCTCCTCTAAGTCACTCCAGCTCTTCAGGACCCAGCCCTGGTTTCCTCCACAGTGGAGGAGGGTGGCACGGTCACCTTTTTTTCCTCAGTATTGTCACATGGCACCTGCTCTTGATCCCTGCTTTGCTGGGCAGGGGCTGGGGAGGGGGCGAGGGGCTGACACTGTTTGATGGGAGGCAGGCCCGCTGATACACACCTACGGCAACAGAGCACTTGACTGTTTTCAGCGACGCTGACGTCACTGGGCAGGGCTGTGTGTTTGTTTAACTGGGGATCAAGCTGTCAAATTCCCCAGAATTCTCTCTTCTTGCTCCCTCTTTCACCTTCCCACCCCTAACCTAGCACTTGAGGAGCCCTCTCCAGGGCTCCAGGGTCCCATGGTTCCCTCAACTCGCTGAGGACCCCAGGATCCCATCTACAAAAGGCAGTGCCCTCCCACCCCACCACACTGGCTCACCCTTTCCCACCCTCCCATCCCCCTTTCCTGCACCAGCCCCATGGCCCGAAGGACTGGCTGGGGATGAAGTAACCTCCCCTCCTAAGCCCCACCCCACCTCAACCCCTATTCTTGATTAGGAAACGTGGTGAGGGCACATCCTCACCAGAAGCCATGTCAGCTGCTGTGGCTGCAGATTTAAGACTCTGTCATTGTCCTGGGAAAACTGAGGCAGGGAAGGGAGGCAGAGCCCTTGACAGGAGTGACAGAACCCAGCAGTCCTTCCTGCCTTGTCAGCCGGAGCGGCAAGGCCACCCAGGTAATTTGAAAGAGGCACTCTGGGTGCCACTGAAGGGCAACCCACAAATGTCAGGAATCAACATCCTCCCTGGAAGGGCTAGCCCTTTCCTACAGGAGCACTGGAATTGGAGTCAACAGCCAGTTCAAATTCCCATCCCACCTCTCTCCAAGACTCTTCTGCGAAATAAGAGGATGGGACTAGCAAAAGGTCCCTGGATAGTTTGCACTCAACCACTAACTGGAAGATTGACAGGTCGAACTCGCCCAACGGTGCTGCAGAAGAAAGGTCTGGCGATCTGCTTCTGAAAATATCATGATCCACTGTAAACCCTATAGAGCTCAGTTCTACTCTGACACACATGGAGTCACCATGAGTTGACTCCACAGCAGCTCATTTGGTTTGGGTTTCGTTTGTTTGCTTTTTTGGTGTGTTTGTGTTTTGACTAGCATAGTCCTCAAATTCCCTTCTAGACAACACTTCCGGTGAGTCTGAAAGTCTGCTGGATTCTCTTTCCTTTTTTGTGAGGTGTAAACTCAGGATAGTGAAAGCTCCCAGATCCTTCTCCCTTCCAACACCCTATTTCTGGGATGAAATGCGTAGGGTGCATGGAAAAGGGACAGAGTGTGTATTCTGGTAAAGCAAGGGAACTTTTCTCCTCTGTCAGCCTGTGTAAGAGGGGATTCCCCTGGCATCTAGTCACTCATCTGTAGGGAAGTCTTCCCAAAGAGGCAGAAACAGTCCTGACTATCCACCTGTTGTTCTCTGAAGGTTGTCCACCACCAGCACCCCCTTTCCTACCTCCCTTCCCTGGACATGACCACAAGGAAAGGCCAACACCAACAAGGCAGACTGGCGGGAGAGGTTCAGAGAACCCCAGCTACAGGAGGTCAGAGGAGAAAGAGAGACCGTTCCGGGCTTGTGGTCAGGAGAGGCTACAGAGGAGAAGAGGAAGAAGGGACAAGGAGGAGCAGGAAAGGGAGGAGAAGGAAGAACCCAAGCCAGTCTTCAGGGTGGGCAGGTCTAGAAAGGCAGAAAAGAGTCAGGGCATCTCAGGTAAGGAGGAGAGTGTGGACAAGGACCTACAGCTGGAAGTGAACAAAGCCTCTTTGGGGGCTGCTGAACAGCCCAGCCTGGGAGGTTTGGAAGGACCCAGGGGCCAGACGGAGAAAGGATGAAAATGCCAAAATACTGTCTGGGTTTGACCCTACTGGCAATGAGGAAGCTGAAGTTTCTGAGCAGGGGGTGTAGGCTGGATTGGAGGGGCCGGGGGAGTCCATTAGAAGGTTATTGCAATAGTCCAGGTGCGAGGTGGTGAGACTTGAACAGACGGGGGTGGGGGTAGGGATGAGACACAGTAGGCAAAGGACAGGAGAGATGCTGGAAGGAAATAGCTATAGGATTAGACAGCTCAATGTGGAGGCCAAGGGGGAAGGAAAGGCAGGGGCAAGGGGGGTGGGGTAGGCGTGGGTGACAGGGAGAAAGGTACCACTGAGGAAATGGGGAAGTCAGGAGGGGAAGCTGGGTTAGTCAGGTCCAGGTGTTACCCTTCCCACAAATGCACTAGTAGAGTTTATAGCCTTTGAAAGCAGCCTGGAAAAGGACTTCGGGTTCACCCCCTGCTGGTTGGCATGGAAACAGTCTCCCATTACCCCCTCTTCCCGGGGGGCTCCCCTCGGCTGATTCAACTCCCTTGAAACTTTTGGCTACTCCTTTGTGAGTAGCCTGTTCAGTGGCCTGGGACAGAGTCCCCAAACCACAAGCCTTTCTCTAAGGTAAAGCCTGAAGGGTCATACTCCCCATTTGTTGCACCCAAGGGGGCCACCAGGGAGACCACCAGGAAAGCCAGACCCTCCCAGACCCTGGAGAGGGTGGGGAAGAGGAGTGAGGTCAAGCTGCCTCCCAAGAGGGTGAAGGGCTGGAAGCCTCTGACTAGTCCGTCCTAGGAGGAAGGAAGCACCCTCCCATCTTAATAATAGTAATCATGGCCGTTACCATTTGTTGGGTGCCTATGAAAGGCCAGCCACCTCACACACATGATCTCATTTAATCCTCGTAGCCACCTTCAGGGACTGTTATTATCCCCATTTGCAGATGAAGGAACCAAATCTTTGAACCCGGGTCATTTCTAACTCTAAAAAATTGTGCTATTTCCCTTATGCGAATCTGCCTCTCATTTCTCCCACTGAGATGTCACACATGCCATCACCTTTACTCATTTCTGCCCATATCTCCTCCAAAACATCATGTATTGATTCACTGCACAAGCATTTATTGAATACATACTAAGTGCCAGACACCGGGCTAGGCCCAGGTGCTGTGGGTAGGTTCAATCCCACCTTTCCTTCCAGTTGGGTACCATCCGTGGGGGTCTGCCAACATCCAGCCCTTGCTTATAGTTCTCTGTGGACCTTGGGGTTCTGACACCAAATGAATAGAATGTACCAGCCCAACCTTCATTAATTTGAGCACAATCTTATTAATAAAAACAACTCATGTTTGCATCACTCTGGGCATGTTATGTAACCCTTTGCATCCATTACCTCATTTGATCCTCTCAACAACCTTGTGCGGTAGGTACATTCTCCCCAATTTTACTGATGTCACCCATTCCTCCTCACCAGGAAAGCCAGGACCAGAGGCCAGGTTTCTAGACCTTCAGTCAACGCTCTTACTGTTGCTCTCTTCCCCAGCCTGCTCCCCTCTGAGAACCTCCTCCACTCTCCCAGGATCTCTGCTAGGAAGGCGAGTGTATCCCTAGCCCCGTGTGTAGTTACTCACTTTCAACCCCATCTCAAATCTTTTTCCAAGCTGGCTATGGCCACCCCACACCCCACACCTCTCAGACATAAATCCTCCCTCTAAGCCTGCCCTATCTCATTCCTCTCCCTCCTTCTTCCTCTGAGGTCCTCGAATGAGCTTCTCCCAGCTCAGGGTGCAGGACAGGGGCCAAAAATTGGAGGAGGGAGAAGGAAAGGTTCTTGCAGGGAGCTCCTCTGGCCTCAGGGGCCCTGGCTGTTAGCCCTGCCCCACTCAGTTCTTGGAACTTCAGCAAGGTTTCGCAAAAAGTGAGGCAGACAGTCTCACAAGGGTGGGGAAAAGCTTAGGCACAGGAAGCGATGGGAGAGACCCTCCGGCAGACCATCCTGATTTCCCCAAACACACCATTGTCCCCAGGGAAACCTGTTGGTGAGGTCCTAGACATCTTATTCAGGAAGGGTCCACCTGAGGTCACCTCAGTCATCCCTCTGCCTCTAGGCAGGCTGTTTTCTGTTTCTTCCAAGCAGACTGGCTGAATGGTATGAGCCTTTCTGCCAAGGAAACTGAGGTCTGGGGAGGGAGAGTGGCTTGTGGGGGCTCCAGGGGTCCCCTGGGGGGATGGGATCCATGTGCTGAGTCCCAGCTGTGACCCCTGCCCTCACATTCCCACCTCCTTTCCGCTGGTGTTCAGCGGGGGTGACGGTGATGTCACAGGTATGGTGTGCCAGCCACATGATGGGCACCAAGCAAAACAGGGTGAGTGTGTGCATCATCAGTACCTGGGAAGGAAGGTCACCAGGGGAAGTGAGTCTGGTGGGAAGAGTTGAAAGAGGGCAGGGAGGCACTTTGCCGGATGGGGCAAGGAAGACCAGCATAAAACTGCTGCTGTGAGGACCAGAGAGAGAAGGCCCAAGCTGGCACTGGGGAAGGGTGCCCCTCACCATCCACAACTCTGCTTCTCCCAAAGCTTGTCAACGCCTCAGACATGAGCCAGCCCAGGCCCCGCTACGTGGTAGACAGAGCCGCATATTCCCTCACTCTCTTCGATGATGAGTTTGAGAAGAAGGACCGGACGTATCCAGTGGGAGAGAAACTTCGCAATGCCTTCAGGTATGTGGCTCAGAGACCAGAATCCTCTTTCTTCTGCTCCCTCTTCCTCCCCAACCAAAATTCTCCCTGCACCAGGCCATGGCTCCTGCACCTGGTATCCTAAGACGGGTTGCGGAAGGCCCTCAGGAGGTGAGGTTCCAAACCCTGAATTTAAGATCCTATAGCCCCATCTGCGCTAAGATACCCCCAGGGAAGATGAGGACTAGAAGCAAGAACCATCCACAGCTTCAGGGTCATCCCCAAGCCCCTGCCTGGAGTTCCCCCACGTTCTCAGTCCACCCAAGTCTCTCTTGGGTTCTTAAGAGAGCTGTAGGTGGGCATGCTACACCATGGAGGTTAGGGGACATCGGAGTCCTTACTTCAACGCCATGTTCCCTCCTCCACTGAAGTTAAGGAAGCCTGAAACCACCACCACCCCATGCCCTTTGTTCTCTCTCCCTGCTAGATGCTCCTCCTGGGAATGCCCAAAGGAGGCCCTCATTTCCTAGGCTCTCCTGAAGGGGGCCTGGATGAAGTCTCACCAGCCCTGGACTCTTTCCACTCTCAGATCCCCAATCCCCACCATTCCTTTCCTGGAACTGTGATGTGGGAGCAAAGCCTTGGCTCTAAGGAAGGGGCTACACCAGGTGCTCTAGGCCCATACCCCAGAGGCCGGAGAACATGAGCTGTATCCTCCCGCTTCCCAGACTTCCAGCAGACCTCCTCAGGCCTAGCTATGCGCTGGCTTCTCTCCCTCACTCTTCTGGGGAAACAGCTGATTCAATTACTTGGATTTAGGTCACCGGCAATGGCTGAAGTAGAGATGCAGGTGAAACTGGTTCAGGCCGGGGGAATCACCCACTTGAGTCTTAACTAAATCCCCAGCCCAACCCTGCTTCTCCTGGGAGGATCCATCTCTGCCCAGTTCCAGTCAAGAGACCTTGGGTACCTGGTGTCCAGGCACCGTACCCACACCTGTGCACCCTTGTACAGGTGGGCACTGCCACCCGTGTGCTCAAAGAGTGTAAGTTTGGGCTCTTTCTGTACTGGGGAGATGGGGTATTTGCTGTTGTCCTGGAAACACTGGGGTGGTAAGAACTATAAAGGGATGTAGGGAAATAGCACATCCCATGTGGCTGGCATGAGAGCCTTGAACAGTACCTGGCATACAGGAGTGCTCAATCAGTATTCGTTTAATGAATGAATCTCTAGAAAGCTAATCCTTCTCTCCACTTCCCTTTTTATGGCTCTGGGCCATCTGTATCGGTGTTTGGCATCTGTTTCCAACTCTTCTTTCAGGCTTCAATTTGCTTTGCCCAAAATATGACAGGCTTGCAAGCAAGGCTGGACATGTACTAGCCCTCCAGTGAATTGTTTTTCTTCCCCAGCAAGCTCTGTCTTCATGAATCCAGTTTTCTCTGCCATGAACCTGATAGAGCTCTAGCAAGCTGATTCTCTCTTGGGCCAAAGCTTTAAAGATGCTTTAAGCTATTGACCACCAGTCCAACACCCCTTCTGCCATCCCTGAGATGGAAGAGGTACCCACCAGCCTCAGAAGAGACCAGAGTCAGATGGTAATGGTTGGGACAGAAAATCTGCCCAGACTTCATGGGGTACAAAGCATCGTCTGTGTTGGTTCCAGCCTTGGGTGACATCCAGGGGACCCAGTGTCAGAGAAACTATTATTGAGCAACAGCAAAGAGCAGGAATTTGTGCCGGGCAGGAAAGGAGGCTAATCAGAGCTGGCCAGTGAGTCACCAGATGATCTCCAAGTATATTTGTTTCCTCAACCAGGAGAAGAAAAGCAAATGCCCCTCCTTCCAGTCATCAATCCATTGGCTGTCACCCTTGAGTTTGTAGGCTCTTGATCCTACCGCTCCTGGATTTCTATGAAAGGACCTGGAGGTGTTCAACAAACAGGGAAGGGATCAACTCTCCTTACCCTGCATTGATCAGCAACAGCTCCCCCATTCTTCCCTCTCCTCCTTCCCTCTCCCCCTCCAGGGGAAAGAACTCTGGTATTGAAATCATCACACACAAAGGATGGTGAGTCAGCAGGAGCACGCCTTTAAGGGACAATGGAACCTTCCTCTGGGAGGAAGTCCTAAGAAAACTGGAAGCAGTCCCCACTCGGACTAAGTTTTAATACCAGCCCATCCTCCACTCATTCACTCATTCACTTATTCAACAGATATTTACTAAGCACCCCTGGATCTTGCACGAGGTATACAGAGATGAACGAGAGAGGCAGACTTCTCTCCATGGTGGGGTTTGCCGACTAATGCAGGAGACAGACAGAACGATTACAATGCAGGGTGCACAGGGAGCTGCAGGAGCCCAGACAGGGATCCAGAGAAGCCTTTCCTAGAGAAACTCCATCTGAGCCAGGAATGGACTTGACACCTCAGAAGACTAAGCCACTATAAGATCCATACCTTTAAACCAAGTCATGTGGACTTCCCAGGGTGAGCGGCCGGCTGTCAGAAGACCTGCAGCTAATGCCCAGGGCCTGTTGACAGGTTCTCAAGAGAAAGTTCCTGACTTTTCTTCTCAATATCCCTGGCACACAACATAGTGGGGTGCTCAGTGTCATAGCTGAATTCTGAATTAGTTTTGAATGGATGTATAAATGAATGAATGAATTACCGGGAACAGGATGTTATAGTCTGTCCCCAAATTAGGAGCCCTGGAGGCACAATAGTTAAGCTCTCGGCTGCTAACCGAAAGGTGAGCAGTTCGAACCCACCAGCGACTCAGCAGGAGAAAAGACCTGGCAATCTGTTTCTGTAACGATTACAGCCTAGGAAATCCTATGGGACAGTTCTACTCTGTCTTACAGGGTCGCTATGAGTCGTAATCGACTCAATGGCACACAACAACAACTCCCCAACTTGGAGTGTCTAAGCCATGCTGGTTGGAAATCTGCTCTCTTCCCCTGCAGATGTTCCTCAGCCAAGATCAAAACTGTGGTGTTTGGGCTGCTCCCTGTGCTCTCCTGGCTCCCCAAGTACAAGATCAAAGACTACTTCATCCCTGACCTGCTTGGCGGACTCAGTGGTGGATGTATCCAGGTCCCACAAGGTGAGGAGGCTCCCCTCAGCCAGGCTTGGCCCGCTGCGTTCCCTTATCCCTCTCCCCTCACCTCACCCCAACCCTGTATGACCTCTGTGTCCCTGATCCTTTGATTTCTTCGTCCTCCATAGGCATGGCATTTGCTCTGCTAGCCAACCTTCCCGCGGTCAATGGCCTCTACTCCTCTTTCTTCCCCCTGCTGACCTACTTCTTCCTGGGGGGTGTGCACCAGATGGTGCCAGGTAAGGCCTCTCCCCTCTCGGCAGGCAGGATGACTTGGCACATGAGGACAGGTGGTGTGGTGAAGGGGGTTCAGGTGATTTGCCATCTGCATTCTCCTAGAGTTGGTGCTGGTCAGCTCTGGAGGAATGGTCACATGCGAGTCAGTCCCACGTCTCCTGTGACCTTGGAGAAGCCACTTAGTGTGTGTGTCCTCAATTAGCCTGGCCTGTTCTGCCTTCCTCCCTGGGCTATGGGGAAGGCTGGGTGGAACAAGACACATCACACACCATAAGCGCTAAATAAATGTGAGAAACTACCATTCTAACTCACAGGCTGGCCCAGCAGGCCACTGTAGAGATATCTGGTCACAAGGCCTGGTTTCTGACTCAGGCACTGTTTGTACTTCTAAGCCCGTTTTGTTACATGTCCAATGCAATAATAGTAACGACTGAGATGAAAGCACTTTGAAAATTAGAGCTTATGTGCAGTTGTGAATGGTTGTGGTTATGCAGGAGAGGAGCCTTGGAGGTGGGGGAACTACCACCCAGGGGTTGGGAAGCATTGCTGCGCCCCTTCCTGGTGTCTGTGGGCATGGCCCAAACCTCTAACTTTTGCTGGCTTGGTGGGGCACCACAGGTACCTTTGCCGTTATCAGCATCCTGGTGGGTAACGTCTGTCTGCAGCTGGCCCCAGAGTCGAAATTTCGGGTCTTCAACAACGCCACCAACGAGAGCTACGTGGACACAGCGGCCATGGAGGCGGCAAGGCTGCACGTGTCGGCCACGCTAGCCTGTCTGACTGCTGTCATCCAGGTGAGGGGACAGCCCCACCCCTGCCAGGGCCTGGACTTGGAAAGGCGTCACATTGCTCTGCCCCTGCCTCAGGGCCCCCAGGTTGAACATTTAAGGCTGATTTCGGGTTCTACCTCCTTCCTCTTCCCCATTCCCAGGGTCTAAAAGGAACTTGAAAAGTCAGAGTGTCTCCTCACTTGCCTCTAGGATGGACCATCCCCACCTGATAAAACTGTCCCGAGCATAACCAATAAAAACCAGCCGCCGTTGAGTCAGCCCTGACTCATGGCACCCCATGTATGTCAGAGTCAAACTGTGCTCCATAGGGTTTCAATGGCTGATCTTCTGGAAGTGGATCACCAGACCTTTTTCCAAGGCACCTTTAGATGCACTTGAACCTCCAACCTTTTGGTTAGCAGCTGAGCACATTAACCGTTAACCCGGGGGCTCCGCCCCGAGATTAGAGACTGTCAAAAAGACTCACAGCCTCGCTCCACTACCTTTTCCAGTGTCCAACAATTCTCCCTGCCAGCACAGTCTTCCCTCTGCTCCTTCTTATGCGTCCAGGCTGCTAAGTTACTCTAACACTCCTTGTCCCCTTCCAGCCTCCTCTGCTCCTAGCCACAGCATCAGCTGCACTACATAAACTGAGCTTCTGCCCATGTTTGTGCAAAGAACTGTGCTAGGTTTTATGAAGGGAAACACGGCCTGATAGAATGCAAAAGCAGGAAGCAACTTCCGAGAGCACCTTTCATTCATTCATTCATTCAATTAATGCTTTTTTTTTTTTGGTTGTTTCACTGTGCTAGCAACTGGGCTAGGCCCTGGGATACAAAGACAAGTAAGAAAGAGTCTCAGTTCTCCAGGAGACTCACAGCCCAGCAAAGGAAGTAGCCATGTAAACAGATAAATGTGTGCGTAGTGAGATAAGCAGCATAATAGAGCTTCGTACAAACAGCTGTAGGAACACAGAACAGAAGGTCGGGGAAGGCCTCAAAGAGGAGGTGACACTTGACCTGAGTCTTAAAGGATGAATAGAAGTTACCAATAACCAAATGAACAGGTGCAGGAGAATGATCCAGACAGAGGGAACAGCACCCAGTAGGATTGAGGCCTAAGAGTATGATCTGACTGGGGAACAGCAAGGAGTTTGGTGTGCCTGGAGGAGAGAGGGTTTAGAGGCAAGAGGCCAAAGAAGAGACTGCAAAGGTAGGCAGGGGCCAGACAATGAAGTCCAGGATCTGTCCCCCAAGTGTAGGAAGAGAGCAGAGGGTTTGCCTGCAAAGAAGATGATGGATGGGAGGCTGGATTCGAACTGAGGCAGGGGACTTGCTGGGTGGCTATGCAGAGGCCCAGACACGAGCAATGGGGACATCCAGACCAAGGTGGTGGCAGTGGACAAGGAGGCGGGGTGGAATATTTTGCCAGCAGCACCAACAGGGCTGGGTAATAGACTGGACATGGGTGGTGAGGTAGGATGACTCCCAAGTTTTCTGTTGGGTAACTGAGTGGATGGTGGTGTCATTTACTGAGAGAGGAAGCACTGCAGGAAGACCTCATTCATTTACAGATAAAGAAAATGAAACCAGAGGTGAGTGACAAAGAGGCCTGTGCTCTATAGGAAGTAAAGGTCCGATGGCGGGCGTGGACAGACAGTAAAGGTCAGGCAAGGTCAGGACAAGGTCAAGAAAGGCTCATTTCCCCAGAGCAACTACTGTCCCAGGGCTGCACGGAACTCCAACCCGGGCCTTGGGTCAGTCGGCTGTGGGAGCTACTGACCGGCTTGGTCTTCCCCACCCCCTTCCTCCTCACAGATGGGCCTGGGCTTCATGCAGTTTGGCTTCGTGGCCATCTACCTCTCCGAGTCCTTCATCAGGGGCTTCATGACGGCCGCGGGCCTGCAGATCCTGATCTCGGTGCTCAAATACGTCTTCGGACTGACCATCCCCTCCTACGCAGGCCCAGGGGCCATTGTTCTTGTAAGTCTGGGGATGCGCCCCTGCAACTGGGGAGGGGCTCAGCAGACACATAAACAGAGTTAACTGCCTTAAGAAGTTGTGAGTTCCTCATTATGACATGTTCTCAAGCAAGGGCTGGATGACCCGTGGTTCAGAGAGGATTCAAGGGGTTTCCCATCTTGGGAAGCAGGGTTGAACACATGACCTCATGGGCTTGCTGAGGTTCTCTCTGGCTAATCCCTGAAGAAAAGGACATGTACACTATCTATCAGTACCCATTCCAGTGCTTCAACCCCTCCCTGACTAGGAATTCCTCCCTTGTGTCTAACCTCTATCCCTCCTCCTTTAGTTAGAACTCTTTCCAGAGAAATAAAAGGGAATGAGCATTGTCATCCCAGCATGAGCAACTATGTGAGAGGGTTCTAGAGGACAGAACAGTGTTTGTGACCAGGGTCTGAAGATTGCTCTGGTTGTCCCTCCATTAAGCGTTGTTGACTTAACTGGGCAGGCACCCAAGGGCGGGGGTAGCATGGGAAGAAGGGTGGGAACCTGTGAGCACTGTGCTGTCTCCCCCAGACCTTCATTGACATTTGCAAAAACCTCCCCCACACCAACATCGCCTCGCTTATCTTCGCCATCATCAGCGGTGTCATCCTGGTGCTGGTGAAGGAACTCAATACTCGCTACATGCACAAGATCCGCTTCCCCATCCCTACAGAGATGATTGTGGTAAGGACCTCGACTGGGGCTCGGGGCTGGGGAGACCAGGCTGGAGAGGCAGTGAGAAGAGGAATCAAGTCCCAGCCCAGGCCAGGGGAGCCCCTACTCAGCCCCAGCCCACCCACTGGCAGCCAGTAGAACAGGATGTCAGCATGAATCCATCTGGTCCCCCTGTGTAGGGCCCCCATGCTTCCTGCTCCTCAGGTTTTGCCCCTCAAGGAGGCAGGGGAGTTAGGTTTGGGGCCCCCAGGGGAAAGGGAGTCCCGGGAGAGACTCTTGTGTGGCCTCAACTTAGGGCCAATCCCCATTCTCCACTTTGGGGTTTGCAGGTGGTGGCGGCGACAGCTATCTCTGGGAGCTATAACATGCCCAAAAAATACCACATGCAGATCGTGGGAGAGATCCAACATGGGTGAGTCCAAGCATCCCAGAAGCCTGGCCCCAGCCCCACCATGCCCCTGCCAAGGCTTAGGCTCCAAGAGACAGATGAGACAAGCCCTACAACAGAGCATTATAAACCACAGGACACTGATCAGATGAGAATTATTACAATTACTTAGAAGAGCTGCCCAACCAACCAATGCTGTTTGGTTAACGAAAACTCAGTCTTAACTTGTATGCCCTCCCCAAAGTCTCATTCAATCCAAGCAAAGCTCCTATGGTCAGCCTGTTGCTGGTCCTTTGCCTTGCTCTAATGCATTGGCTCTTGTTATCCATGTGGAAAGGACTCTGTTAGGATTGGCAGAATTCACCCAGCATCAATCTGTGCCAAGCACTGGGCCCTGGGAGGAGAGGGGCAGTGCTTGCCTGTAGAGTTGGAGCAGATGAGGGAGAAAGTCCCCACAGCACTGCAGTGGCCTGGAAAGGGTCTGTGGACCAGTGATGTAAAAAGTCTAGAATCTGAAAAGAGCCTTGGTGGTGCAACAGTTAAGTGCTTGGCTGGTAACCTTAAGATTGGAGGTAAGAACCTATCCAGTGGCTTCAAGTGAGAAAGACCTGGCGATCTGCTCTCGTAAAGATTACAGCCTAGAAAGCCCTATGGGGCACTTCTAATCCATCACGTGGGGTTGCCATGAGTTGGAATCAACTCAACGGCACCCAACAAGAGCAGCATACCTTCATTCAAGAGTCCAGAATCTGGGCTTCAACAAGCCAGGCCCTACCATGTATTGGCTCTGTGACTTGGGATAAGTTGTTTGAGGTCTTTGAGCCTCCGTTTCCTCCTTTGTAAAGCAGGAGTGATGATGCCTACCCTGCAGGGTTGTACTGAGGATTCAGACTGGAAGGGATAACTTCTGTAAAGGCCCTGCACACGGTGGGGCCTGGCTTGTCCCCATGGGTCCATGCAGGGCATAGCTGCCCTCCCTCTGCTCACACCCCTGGGCCCTGCCCCCTCTCTGGCTCCTTGGCAGGTTTCCGACTCCAGTGACACCTGTGGTTTCTCAGTGGAAGGACATGATTGGCACAGCCTTCTCCCTCGCCATCGTGAGCTACGTCATCAACCTGGCTATGGGCCGGACCCTAGCCAACAAACATGGCTATGACGTGGATCCTAATCAGGTAGCTCTGGCCGCCCCTGGCAGGGCTGAGCAAGAAAGGACATGGCCAGCAGAGGCCGGGCAAGAGACGTCTTGGGGCTCTTTGGGTTGAGATGAGGCAGGCTGTCTGCCAGCAAGAGGGGGGAGGGCCCCGACCCCATGAGATTGATTGAGACTACATAACTTCATAACTACAGAGTCGCTCACAATTCCTAGGCCCTAGATCCAGCTTGGGTGGCTGACTGGTTTCGGTCCCACCACCCACTCCCTACACCAGGCTCAGGCATTGGACCCCCAGCTTCCAACCCTGCCCTTCTCTCCCCATAGGAAATGATCGCTCTGGGCTGCAGCAACTTCTTTGGTTCCTTCTTTAAAATCCATGTCATCTGCTGTGCTCTCTCTGTCACTCTGGCTGTGGATGGAGCTGGAGGAAAATCCCAGGTGAGCCCAGTACCTGGGGAGTGAGATGGAGGTGGTGGGGTATAGACCAAGTATCCAGAGGAGACAGACACCCAGCTGCCTCCCCACCCTTCCTCTTTCCTCCTGACCCTCCGCCCACCTCTACCAAAGTCTCTATTGTAATAAATCAAGAATAAGAATTCACAAGCACCCCATATTTTCAACTCTTTCTCTGAATAGGTGGCAAGCCTGTGTGTGTCCTTGGTGGTGATGATCACCATGCTGGTCCTGGGGTCCTATCTGTACCCTCTCCCCAAGGTAAGAGCCCAGCAAGATAGCAGAGGACAGGAAGAGATTCGTGGGGAAGGAAAGTAAGAACAATCCCTAAGAGCTACCAGGATTATTGCTGTACAGATTACAAAGTGCTATCATCGTCGAATTTAATCCTAATCACCTCCCTGTGAGGTAAATAAAGTGGGCTTACTCTCCCCATTTTACAGGTGAAGGAAGCTGAGGCTAAAAAAGTACGTGATTTGCCCATGGTGAGACAGCCAACAAGTGCAGAGCTGGACTCAAACTGTAGTCTTCTGGCCTCAGAGTTCATTGCACAATCAGTGTTCACAAGTGCCTATGAGGGCCAGACTCTCTCATAGCCCAGGTGGGAGGGGTCTAGGGCTGGGGCTGTTTAGGAATGAGGGAAGAGGGGAAGGTGAAGAACAAGGATAGGATGGACCGCACAGGTCTAGTGCCTACATTCTCCAAACCTGAGATTGAGGGCACAGAGTTGGGGGCTCTGCCAGAGAAGGAGTTCTAGAATTCTAGCTGCCAGTCCTGCCAGGCTCCAGGGTCAGGTATTTGTAGGAAGGGCAGAAAGAAGGTGACACCCAAGGTGACATGGGACAATGTTCTGCTTCCCCAGTCTGTGCTAGGAGCCTTGATAGCTGTCAACCTCAAGAACTCCCTCAAGCAACTCACTGACCCCTACTATCTGTGGAGGAAGAACAAGCTGGACTGTGTAGGTATTGGGCAGTCTCTGGGTACCCATCGATACACTTGTCCCCTCCTTCAACCCCAAAGCCATCTCAGTTCTCCTAACAATGATCCCTGTCATTTGCTGCTCCCTAATTAGCATAGCATAGCCCAGGGATTAAATCCAAACTCAAACATTCACTGGCTCAGTGACCGAAAGCCAGTTACTTAAATTTTCTGAATCTCACCTTCCTCATCTGTGAAATGGAAATTTTATGCTCCCTACCACCTAGAGTTGCTGTGAGGAAGAAATGTAAGACAAGTAAGTAGTACATTGCCCGAACTGTATCTTGTGCTCAACAAAAGTTAGCTATCATTATTTTTATAATTCATAGTTCCAGAAAGGCAAAAAGATGTAGTTAAAAAAAAATCCAAGAACATAAAGCCAGAGGACCAAAGTCTTAAACAAGTTATTAGACTTCTCCAGAGCTCTATTTCCTCATCTGTAAATGCAGGTGATAGTCATGGTTTCGTCATATACTTGTCCCGAGGATTAAATGAGATCATAATGGGAAAGCACCAAAAAACCATAGAATACTCTGCAAACACGAGATATCATTATGATTAGTCACATCCTTCACTGCACTGGACAATAGTAATAAAGGCTGCATGTATTGACGAAACAGCATTATCCCCATTTAAGCCCCACCACAACCTAACAGAGGATTTACTAACCTCATTTAAACATGATGAAACCAAGGTTCAAAGAGGTTAAGTAACTCATTAAAGGCTCAGAGGTACTAAGTGGTAGAGTATAAATTTGAACCCAGTGTCTTTGACTCCAAACCTTTGGGCTATACCGTCTGTGATAGGAGGGAGGCTCACCAGTGAAGTGCAGAGAAAGAAATCCTAAAGCCAAAGAATTGACTGGTGCATCTGGGGTCCCCCAGTGAGTGGATGATGAGGATATGCAGAAAAATGTATGTCCCAGTTCCCAGCCCAGGGATTTGCTTTTAACACACC
Organism: Trichechus manatus latirostris; assembly: GCF_000243295.1. Lineage (NCBI taxonomy): Eukaryota > Metazoa > Chordata > Mammalia > Sirenia > Trichechidae > Trichechus > Trichechus manatus. The sequence continues at coordinate 9,576,559 of NW_004443971.1, forward strand.
CCAACAATCTGTCTGCCATAGCAATTAAAAAAATAATTGCTGTCAAGTTGATTCCAGCTCGTAGCAACCCTACAGGACAGAGTAGAACTGCCCCACAGGGTTTCCAAGGAGCGCCTGGTGGATTTGAACTGTCGACCTTTTTGTTAGCAGCCGAACTCTTAACCACTATGCCACCAGGGTTTATGCCATAGCAACAGTCATATAATGCCTTGTGTCTTCCTGGCCTCACAGCAATTCTATACAAGAATCTGGGCAGATTTATTTTATTTAGAGGGATTTGGAGGACCCTAAAGGTCCATCAGGAGCTCTAGTGGCACAAGGGTTAAACACTTGACTGGTAACCAAAAGGTTGGCAGTTCGAACCCACCCAGCTGCTCCGCGGGAGAAAGACCTGAAGATTTGCTTCCATAAAGATTACAGCCTAGAAAACCCTAAGGGGGCAGTTTACTGTGTCACATGGGGTTGCGATGAGTCGAAATCAAATTGACGGCACCCAACAACAACAACAAAGGGTCCATAGGGTGCAACTATCGAAGCTGCATCCAATTCTCTCCCCACCCACACAACCAAGCACCAGGCAGTCAGTTCAGGAAGCAGTCACTGAGCACCTATAGGGGCATTGAGAGCTCACTGTTAGACAGAGAAAGCGAACTCACATTTATTGACCATCAATGTGTCTCCCTCACTTGGCTGTTGCTGTTGATAGTTGCCATCGAGTCAGCTCTGACTCATGGTGACCCCATGTACAACAGAACTAAACATTGCCCAGTCTCGCACTATCTTCATGATCATTGTTATGCTTGAGTTCGTTGTTGTAGCCACTGTGTATTCTCAGTGCCTTCCAACCTAGGGGGCTCATCTTCCACTGTTATATCAGACAGTGTTCTGTTGTGATCCATAAGGTTTTCGTTGGCTAATTTTCAGAAGTAGATCTCCAGGCCTTTCTTCCTAGTCTTAGTCTGGAAGCTCCACTGAAACCTATCCACCATGTGTAACACTGCTTGTATTTGAAATACTGGTGGCTCAACTCCCAGCATCATAACAATACGCAAGCTACCGGATGGGTGGTGGATCACTAGGCTAGGTCTTTTTTATAACTCTTTATTCCTTTCATGAGGTACAGTAGGTATTAATACTCTCCCTTTGTGGGTTAGAAACTGAGGCTAGTAAGTAGGAGAATCAAGCTTTGAACCCAGGCATATCTGGCCCAAGGCTCATGCTCTTATCATCATGCCCTGCTGCCTCCCTGCATGCGCTGGGTTGTCTATTAAAAAAAAAAAAATAGACAAGATCAGAGGGCCACACTCAACCTAGGAGAAATGGGCGAGTGTAACTGAAGCACAAATACATAAGACTTTGCAAAAGTGCAATAAAAAGGAAAGGGTGGATCTGAAGTTGTGCTAGTAGAGAATGGCTTGCTAATCCAGGAAGACTTCCTGAAAGAGTCAGCCTTCTCCAGGCCTGCTTCTGACAGCTCTCTCCTCACAGTGCGTCTGGGTGGTGAGCTTCCTCGCCTCTTTCTTCCTGAGCCTGCCATATGGTGTGGCAGTGGGCGTCGCCTTCTCTGTCCTGGTTGTGGTCTTCCAGACCCAGTTGTAAGTAACACCCTCCTCCCACCAAGGCACAGCACTAGGGTCCTTAGTTCAGGCTGCCAAGGACTCCCATGCCCAGGCCTGGCCCAGACCACCAGGCCCTTACTCCTTCTGGGCCTGCACTAGAGGTGCTGCCAGGCCTGTAGGGGAGCCAACCCAACCAGGACTGTGGGCACAGGCTGGGCTGTCTGACTTCCCATACCCTAAATATCCAGTAGAAAGTCATCATGGTCCCAGAGGGCTGAAGGGAAGGGACCAGAGAAAGTGGGAGAAGAGCGGGTAGGTGAGACTCAGTCATTCCAAAGGCACTGCCAGAACGTAAGTCCACCCAGGAGAATACCAGACCATGGGACAGATGCTGTGTCCTTCCTGGAGCAGGATTAAGTAGTGAAGGCCAGTGGCACCAGTAGGGGGATTCGGGCCAGGGCAGGGAGGATGTGGAATGTTAAGGAAACCCTGTTTTCCCTTCCTGAGAACTCAGAACCAGCAAGTGATGACTTCAGGGACCACTTAAGCTTGTGGCCTTGTGTATCCCCTCTTCTGTCCTGAGCCCCAGTCTGGGAGCTTTGTCAAGGACCTGCCTGTCATCCCCTTATGCCCAACCATAAGCTGCCAGGCATGTATCTCCAGTGCAGAAAAACAAACACATCCGGGGATGAAGAAGGGGCGCCCTCCTGCCCTGCCCCTGGCCCCAGCTCCCATCCCAGCATCCTTCCAGGCCTGTAAGCCATTGACATTCTCTTAGGTTTCTCTTTGTCTTCTCCTTCCAGTCGAAATGGCTGTGCTCTGGCCCAGGTCATGGACACTGACATTTATGTGAATCCCAAGACCTACAATAGGGTACGTAACCCCAGCCTATGACTACTCCCGTTTGCCCTGCCCCCACCCCGAGGTGCTGAGTTTGTTTGTTTGTTTAAGCCAATAAAGACATTTCTGCTACCTGAGCCCAGTCTGCCCATCACAGGTCCAGGAAATTAAAGGGGTTAAGATCATCACTTACTGCTCCCCTCTCTACTTCGCCAACTCAGAGATCTTCAGGCAAAAGGTCATTGCCAAGGTAAGGCCCAGCACTCTGGCAACCAAGGGGCTGACCCAAGAACCAGCCCAGAATATGGGAGCAGAAGGGGGCAGGGAGCTGAGAGCAGGCCCCTTCTAGAGAGGATAGAGGTCAAGATTGCTGTTGGCTCTCTCCCCCCAGGCAGGTGTGGACCCCCAGAAAGTATTACTGGCCAAGCAAAAATACCTCAAAAAGCAAGAGAAGGAAAGAAAGATGCCCATACAGCACCGGAAATCTCTATTCATGAAAACCAAGGTAAACCAAGGCTCCTGCTCCCATGCTCATTTCGTATCTTATCCCCTGGTGTCCCACCTCCCAGCACCTCCGAGGCAGACAGAAAGTCTCTGAGGCCGCTGCCTGCTGGCCACTGGCAATCTTCTTGGGCAAGGGGCTGCCAGCTCCCAGGGTAACCACTGAACTCCCATGACAGCCCCTCCCCACTTTCTGGCTAAGACAGGACCTGGCCCACAGACCTAAGAACAACCCTGGATGAAGAGAAGCAGTGAATTAACTAGGGTTCCCAGCAGACCCAGAACTAGCCAGGCTGGGGTGGGCATGGGAGTTGTGGGGAGATGTAGGCAGACATGGGCAAATGCCAAAAGAGGCTCAGTTGTTTCCAAAGAGCCTTCTTCCCAGAGCAGAGTGCTGAGGCTTCAGTGGCTCTCTCCAAAGGCACCTCCCCACTTGTCCTGAGTTGTCGGAGGCCAAGCTTGCAGGCTGCGCCTGAGGAAGAGGCTGGGAGAAGCCTTCGTATGGGTTTTCAGGGCTGAAAACAAAGGCTTTTGGTCACCTGCCACCACCAAGTTCAGTTACTCACCTCCACTCCCACTCTCCGGCCCCTGCTGCAGCCACAGCAAAGTCACATTCAGTTTAATAAGCCCTGACTCTGACCCCACCCCCCGCCCCTCTAGACTGTCTCCCTGCAGGAGCTCCAGCAGGACTTTGAGAACGCCACCCCCACCGACCCCAACAACAACCAGAAGCCCACTAATGGCGCCAGCGTGTTCTACGTCACCTTCAGCCCTGACGCCTCCTCAGGTGCCCACTGTGAGCTCCCGGCCTCAGCTAAGTCCCCCAGTGAACCCAGCACCAGCAACATCCTGGCCAGTGTCCCACCCTTCGTCACCTTCCACACCCTCATCCTCGACATGAGTGGAGTCAGCTTTGTGGACCTCATGGGCATCAAAGCTCTGGCCAAGGTGAGGCCCCCAGAGAGAGGGAGCACCTGCCCAGCCTGCTCTCCCCCTCTGCCTTTCCTTGGAGCCCTCACTTCCACAAGCTGAGGGAGGAAGCTGAGCAAGGAAGCTACAGATTCATCCCTCTGGGCCCCAGATGCAGCCAGGATGGCATGCTCTCTGCAGGGCAGGCCCAGCACAGCCCTGGAGAAGGAGACCAGAGCTTCAGGCCTCACTGTTCCACCCTGTCCTAACAGAGCCATAAGTAGTCACCTCTCAGGCCACCTGGAACCCACTCCCGGCTCCTCTGAGGAGAGTCCAGCTTGGCCCCAGGCTCATGACCTGCTGCTTCTTCTCACACTCACCCTGTACCCTAGCAGTCAGCTGGTTCTGGCCTGCCAAGGAGAGGAGAAGAAATGATATCAGTTCCCAGCACTCTCAGGCCAAACAGGCAGCCCACGAGACACCTTGAATAAATGTATCAATCTGATAACTTTTCAGCGGTCACCTCTGAAGGCAGAGAGTCAGCAAACCTCAGAGCTGGCTCAGACAGAGGCAGCGCAGGGAACAGAGAGCATACAGGCTGACATCCTTCCCAGCCTGGGCTTTAGCCTGCTTCCCAGGCCTGCGCCTGAAGTCCAGGCTGGCCTTGGCTGAAGTGAAATCCTATCCCCTCTGAGCCTTAGTCCTCCCCTGCGGTGTCTGCCTGAGGCCACAAAGTTGGGAAAGATGTGGATTCTGGGAATCTGACTACTGAAAGGAAAGATCTGGCCCCATAAGAAGGGGCCGTGGTGATTTTAAGTGCCTGCCACATTGGCAAAGCGCCATTTCCGCCCACTTTGCAGAGAAGCCCTCAGCCAACACTCCAGAAAGAAGTGGTGTGCTTTGCTGCTATTTTTATCTTTGGCTCCCAGGGCCCTTGGGGTTGCTTGTTTGTTTGGCTTCCCCTCTGACGTTCATTTTGTTAATCACTTTTGAGACCCACTCAAAACATTCCTTTCCTTTTGTCTCCCTTCCCCACCACCCCCTCCAACGCTTCCAGCTGGGCGCCACCTTCGGGAAGGTCGGTGTGAAGGTCTTCTTGGTGAACATTCACGGTAAGAGAAGGACATTTAGGGGACCAAAAGACTGGCAAGGCAGTGGGGTGGAGGCCGGTTGGCAGGGCGCTGAATAATGAGGGGGGATGAGAGCCCCAAATATTTCCCCCAACTACTGCCTGTTCATAAGAGCTTCAGACACGAGTCAGGGGAGAATGAGGCCCGATCGTGGAAACAAGCTAAACACCAGTTGCCCTCGAATCAACTCCGACTCATGGCGACCCCCTGTGTGTCAGAGCAGAACTGTGCTCCATGGGGTTTCAATGGCTGATTTTTTGGAAGTAGATCACCAGGCCTTTCTTCCAAGGCATCTCTGGGTGGACTCAAACCACCAACTTTTTGCTTAGCAGCTGAGCGCATAACCGTTTGCACCACTTGGGGACTCCTTTGCAACCACACGGGGACTCTGGAAACATCCTTGTTGTTATCGTCAGGTGCAGTGCAGTTGATTTCAACTCATAGCAACCCCGTGTGACAGAGTAGAGCTGCCCCATAGGGTTTTCTAGGCTGTAATCTTTACGGGATCATACTGCCAGGTCTTTCTCCCATGGAGCCGCTGGGTGGTTTGAACCGCAAACTTTTGGTTAGCAGCCGAGTGCTTAACCATTGTACCACCAGGGCTTCTTGTAAACAGCCTAAAGTTCTCAATAACAGAGTGAGGGGTCAGATGCAGAACTTGAGAATGGACAACTAGGATTCTCATCTGCCCCCATCACTGATTTGCCATGTGACCTTGGCCGAGTCACTTTATCTGTCTAGGGATCAGTTCCCTCCTACACTAAATGAGAACGGTGACTAAATGAATTTGAGGGTTCTCTCCAAATCTAGAAGTCCATGAATCTATGTAAGTATAGAGCACACACATCAGTTTTATATGCACAACCCAAAGGGTACAGGTACACAGCCCAACGACATGTCCACAGGACAGTGTAGGTTCACATCATTAGCACGTATGCAAAGGGCACAGACACAGAGCCACAGTGAGCGCACACAGATACAGAAGATGGTGTGGAGGGCGCATACACACACACTCAGCTTCAAGCAGAGGGTCAGGTCCCTCGCAGCAGGGCTGCCTGACTTCAGAGCTGACCTAAGCACATTCCAGGCTTTGTGGGGACCCTGCTCGGGGAGCACAATTCTAGACGGCAATGACCTGCTAAGCATGTACTCCAGAGTTAGAATCAGTGAAATTCCTCTTGCCTCCTCTTGGAGCCCTGGTGGCACAGTAGTTAAGAGCTTGGCTGCTAACCAAAAGGTCATCAGTTTGAATCCACCTATGGGACAGTTCTGCTCTAGGAGTCAGAATCAACTTGACGGCAATGGGTTTGGGTTTTTTGTTTGCTTGTTTTGTTTTCTCTACCTCAGCAAAGCATCCCTAGAATTTGGGAAGAGCAAGGTCTCTGCCACACACAGGTGAAGTTGTGGGAAAGGTCTGGGTAAACAAAGAGGCAGGATGAGCCCTTAGGGGAAGAAGCTGGCAGCAGCCTCCCCAAGGATGCTGTAGCCTTTCCCTCTCCAATTACCACTTTCCTGAATCAAACTGCTTCCTTCTGCCCTGGGTTGAAGATTCAGCATCCTCAACATCATGATGCCCTCTGCTGCTCAGAAGGGATATTGCAGTGCCCATGGCTCTTGGATGCAGCCAGAGCACAAACCTCAGGCCTTTCTCTCTCTCCTTCCCTCCCAACCCTGGTCTCTCCATCCTCCCTCAGCCCCAATGCACAGTGACTGTTACCTTCACAAGGTGATCTTTTTCTCTCTCTAGCCCAGGTGTACAATGACATTAGCCATGGAGGCATCTTTGAAGATGGAGGTCTAGAGCGCAGCCATGTCTTCCCCAGCATACATGATGCAGTCCTCTTTGCCCAGGCAAATGGCAGAGACGCGGCCCCAGGACACAGCTTCCAAGGGGTAAGGTCCCTGCACCGGTGGCGGGGGGGGGGGTGGTCCTAGGCTCCCAGAGCACTGAAATAGCAAGACTAGGAAGCATTAAAAAGAACCCAGGAGAAGGTTGGGGTCCAATGCCAGTTCGGTCATTTGACTTTGCCGAATCTCAGTTTCTTTACCTGTAAAATGGACACTGTGAAATAACATTATCTACCTCACAGGGTTTTTCTGTTTTTGTTTTTAGGACTAAATGAAAATTATATCTTTTATGTTACTCTAAAGCCCTTTAGGATTGCTGGAGAAATTGCAAAACGCTGTATCAATGTTAATTTCCTGACCTCAAGAATACCCAGAGTGTGTTACCTTCTGCCTGCTGTGGTGTCGCTCACCTCCCCCACCCCTTAGCTCGCCCTGAAAGAGGTTAGGGGAAGGGACGAGAGTGTTCCTGCCCATTTTAACTTAGCAGGCTTAAAGATCCCAGGCTGGGATGAAGAGGCTGGGTCCACGTTTTATCTCAGCTTCTTGACATTTAATTTACTAGCTCAGTAAGTGGTCTGCAAATGAGATACAAATAACACTGTCTAGGACTCCAAAAAGCTGAGGAGTCAGAACAAGCCTACCCCCAGAGTCCCCTCCCAGCTCAGCCTCTGCCCTTGGCCTCCCAAGGCTTGTTTGTGCCCCAGCCCTCGATAAAAACCTGCCCTGACCTCTCTGGGTCGTAAGAAAGGCCTTTCTGGCCCTAGACCAACCATTTGCTCTTTGCTTTAAGAGACGGGTCAAGGTGAAGCCACCTGTTCTCTGTGCTGACAGACTACCCGGAAACACACGGGCCCTTGGCTGGTGCACTCCACATGCAGAGGGTCACGGGCGGAGCAACGGGCTTTCCTGCTTCATGAACCTTGTCCACGGAGCAAAGAGAGGGAGATTCTGCAAGAATCATTATTTCACTAATAATTTGCAGTTATTACAGCTTACAGATCATATTCATATATACAAATTATATACAGAATGTATCCATA
>NW_004443971.1:9584485-9610622 GCF_000243295.1 Trichechus manatus latirostris
CGGGAAAAAGATATTCATATATATAAATTATAGATATTCATATATATATACTAATCTCCATTTCCTGATCTTAGAATAGGGAATTATATGTACTCAAATATATAAATTATATACAGAGAGAGAGAAAGAGAGACAAACACCCACCTTTTCCAAAGTGTGGGGTAAGGCTAGCAATGCGAGTTTGATTGTCCTGCTTTCACACATGAGGGCACAGATCCCCAGGGAGAGGAGGTGAAGTCCTCCAGTTCAGGCAGTTGGACAAGTACACCACGCCTCCGCAGTGCCCCGTGAAGGAGGGCAGACGCTGGTGCGCACCTGTCTGTGTAAGACGGAAGCCCACAGCTGTGCTGTATTCTGTGAGGCAGGTGAAGGAGGCGCGGGAAGGGACAGAAGGGCAAGTTACACATCAGAAAACATGCTGCCCACCCACAGTCTGCCCTTTGTCTTCCTTCCTGCCACACTGCGCCAGACGGTCTCTCTGTCACTGAGCTCATTCTACACTGGTCTCCCCCCTCCAGCCTCCAGTGGACCCCGAGCTCTCTTTGTACGACGACGATTTGCAGGAAGACGGCCCCAGCTACTGGGACTTAGAGCAGGTGAGCTGAGGGGCGCCTGGGAAGGTCAGGTGGGATGGGAGACTGGGAGAGGAGGGAAGGAAGGAAACCCTCTCAGACATAAAGTGTTTGCTGGGCTCTCTCACTTCCAAGCCAGATCTTCATTCTTCTCACTCCCTGAAAGGCATCATGGGGGAAGGGAGAGACACTGGACCAAGTCCTGGAAAACTAATATCTATTCTTAACTCTCCAACACATCAGCTACATGATCTTGGGCAAGCTACATAACTCCACTGAGCTCCAGTTTTTCTCATCTGTAAAACAAGGGAAATATCACTAATACTTGTCCATCTACAAGATGAGTAGGGGATTTATGTGTTCTTTCATTAATTCAGTAGGTATTTTATGGAGTTCCCACTACTTACCTGACACAGTTCCAGGGAGGCCATACAGCAGGGAACAAAATAAACAAAGACCCCTGCCCTCAGGACACATATTCTGGTAGAATCAGATGAATTCTAAGGGTTCGTGTGAATTATTAATGGGTATGAACTGGCCTTAAGAACTACATGCTTTGCAAATGTGAGGGGTTCCTATCTTCACAGGGCCCTAAGGCCCTGACATGAACATTAGCACTAACCCAATGCCCTGAATTAAAAGAAACCAGATGACTAGGTTTAATCTGGCTTCAGATCTATTAAAAATAATCTCTTCTTGTGCCTCTTCCCATTCCTTCTGACTTTGAGTTTTGTAGTCTCTGAGGGTGTTTATGGTATGTGGGAGACATTAGAAAATACAGCTGGAGCCACAAAGATCTGGCAGACTGATTTCTGTGCCCCCCTGGAATCCCTAACAAAAACCAAAGAACCAAACCCATTGCCTTGAGTCGATTCCGACTGATGATGACCCCATGTGTTACTGAGTAGAGCTATAATCTCTAACACTTTCCCAAAAACCTGGATAGGGCCAAAATAGCTTATTAGAGCAAGAAACGACTTCAGAGCTAATCTGTCCCATTCCCTCATTTTTCCAGATGAAAATTTTTAAGCTAAAAGGGGGGAGGAGGAATGTGGACGGTCACAGCACACAGGTGGGGGGTGGGGAATATTCTCATGTCAACGCTCTATAAGCTCACCGCCATGGCTGCTCACCCTGCCTTCCCCTGTGCCTACACACACACGCACACACACACTCATAGAAACACACTCACAGACTCACACTCACTTTCTCTCACACGCACACTCACGTACACACTCATGATGCTTCTTCCTGGCCAGTGGTCCATAGAGTCACATCTTGGCTTCCACCACTCTGAACCCATGAGGTCTAATGCCGCCCCCTGCCCTTTCCTTCCTGTAACCCCTGCAGGAAATGTTCGGGAGCATGTTTCACGCAGAGACTCTGACTGCCCTGTGAGGGCCCGGCCACTACCCATGCTACCTCCAGAGTGCCTGGCACCTGGGACTCATGGAGGGTGAGCCCAGGACCGCAGGGAGTGGTGGGTGGAAGGGAGCACGTTCACCAGGACTTCGGCTCCTCTCTGCCTCCTCCTCCTCTCTCCTTCCCCTGCCTCCCTCCTGGCATCTCTAGAAAAAGCCAATTTCAGCAGTGTGGACAAACTGCTCTTACAGGAGTGAGGGCCTGGGGAACCCATCTCTCCGCCCTGCCCCTGACCCTCAGGGCCCTGGCCAGCCATGAGCAAGCCTCCTGCTGACTCCACTCCACCCACCCAGGCTCTGCCCATGACAGCCAACAGAACCCCTAACTTCCAGGATTTTAGAGCGAGCCAAGAACAGAAGAGAAATTATGCCTGTGCTGACTTGGAGCATACGACTTGAAAGTGTCCTTGGGCCTGTGTGACTTGGTAGTGGAGGTTTTCAAGCTGCCACAGAGCACAGGGACCCCAGCTGCAGCCAGGGGGATTCATAACCACTGGGCACTGAGCTTGGTTAGGACTCCGTGGCTGACCCTGGCAGTTCCTCAGAACAATGTGCTCCCCACCAGCCCAGAGCCGCTGTCCCTTTCCTCTTCGCCCCAAGGCTGCTGAGAGCACCACAGCTATGCAGCACATCAGACTCTAGCCTGGGGAGTGGCCAGGGTCCTCAAGACCACCAGAGCTATCTCCCAGGGGCAGCACCCCACCTCACCAAGGTAGCTGCCTCAGCCTCCTGAAACATTATCAGTGCCCCTGCCCTCGGGGGCTACACCCTTCCTCTGGAAGCTGGGTAGAAACCCAAAAGCGGGGGAGATTCAGCCACTGGCAGAATCCTCTGGCAACCTACCAATAGATACCAGTTATTTTGCATAAAGCCTTTCGGAAATTCCTCTTTGTACCTGAGACTTGGCGGGGGAAGGAGGTACTAGTGCCAACCCAGGGCAAACTGGTGAGAGCTGGGTGCTGACAGTTCTCCTGACCTCAGGACCCATCAGGGAAATTTCTCCTCTCCTCGGGAAATCTGCCTTTGACTTCACTTGGCAAAGAGCCAGTCATTTGACTCATCAGCTCCTGGCCCAGGACCACCTTCCAGGGAGGATGCCCTCTAGGGACCAGCTGAGTCCCCCAGCTGGGTGCAGACCCATGGAGAGGGGCTGATCCAGGTGGGGGCTTCCTCCACAGGGATTCCCCAACAAACTCAGGACCTGGGGCCATCTCCTTCTAGGAAAGCTGAGAATGGAGGTCAAGTTCTCTACGCTATAGGGAGGGAACTAGAGGAAACCCCACAGTTAACTTGAAAATAAATAGGTTCCAAGTATAAGTGTTTTGTAAAATTTCCATGGAAATGCACAGAAAAACTTCTGGCCTCTCCCCACTGCTTCTCCCAAACTCCTTCAACTTAACGGCCCCTGCCCCAACAGGTTGGGCTGGCCCAGCCTGGAAAAAGCTCCCCCATTCCTACCTTCAGCCTGACCTGCATTGTGTGCCTGTGTGTTGAGTGAACCAGTCTGCTAGCAAGTCTTCTAACAGGAGTGGGTACTGGCAAAGGGCCAACACATTCTTGGCCTAAGAGTATTGCTTCTCTGTGAATTCATTATGCCATCTGGCTGCCAATGGAACTCAAAAGTTGGAAGGCGGAAGACAATGTTATCTGGGATTCACCATGCCCAGCACCCGAAGTGCCAAATTCCAGGAGGACAAGAACCTTAACCAATGACAACTCACGCTCCCCTACTCCACCTCCTTCAAAGTCCAGCTGAGGCCCAGAAGTCGGGGGAAGGTCACAAAGCCTCCAGACATCCCAAGTCAGAGGCCCCTTGAGGACTTGATGAAGTGACAGTTAACCCCTAGGCTACCCCCAGAACTGAAGGGGCTTTTTGAGTCATAATGACCTGGAGTTAGTGAGGGCTTAGGGGGAATCCTACAACACATCCAAGGGTATGAAGTACTCACCTAGACCACTGCAGAGGTAAGATTGGAAGCACTCGGGGCAGAGGGGAGACATCAAAGAAAACTTCACTGTTAGAATATTTCGAAAAGAATACAAACATATTCACATAGACCACTCTTCTGGACATGATCGAGGCAGGAGGAGGGGCAATACAGCAAAAGAATCCAGAATGTCAATGCTTTTGAATGTTCTTAATGATGCTAACCTGCGATGATGTGTTTCCCGGGGAGGACCGGGACTCGAGATATTTGCGTAATTTATTTAATTTAAATGCCATTCTTCTTTTGTTCATTTTGGTAATAAAGTGGTTTTGAAATGTGAATGAATGAACGTGTTTGGGTGGTTTTATGGAGAGGCAAAAAAGAACCACCGCCACGTGGTCTTGCTTGGTGCTATCCCGCGGCAGGAGCAAAGAGGAGGTAAGATCTCTTCATGAGTCTCCCAGCTCCTGTCTAGATACTAGACACTCCTGGGAATGAAGAAGCTTTCACAGCCCATCTGAAGAGCAGAGGTGTGGGAGAGGAGACAGGCCTAAGGGATCCACATACCCAGGACAGTTCCCAGAGTCAGCTCTGGCTTTTGTGGCTATGTTGTTTTTGTTAATCGGCTCCCATGGTGACCTTATATAAAACAGAACAAAACGTTGCCCAGTCCTGTGCCATCTTCATGATGACTGGTATATTTGAGTTCATTGTTCTGGCTATTGTGTCAATCCATGTCATTAGGGTTTCCCTCATTTTCGCTGACTCTCTACTTTACTAAACATGATGTCTTTTTCTAGCAATTGGTCTTTCCTGATGATGTGTCCAAAGTAATCCTGTGAAAGTCTTGCCATCTCACTTCTAAGGAACATTCTGGTTGTATTTCTTCTATGACTGATTTGTTCATTCTTTTGGCCGTCCAAGGTATATTCAGTATTCTTCACCAACACTACAGTTTGAATGCATCAATTCTTCTTCTGCCTTCCTTCTTCATTGTGTGACTATAAGGGAAGTCAAACTCCCATCACCCCTTCTGGTCACACTTCTTCACTCATAACTCCTCAACATTCATGAGATGTCTATTAAGGACCAGTCTCAACAATACTCAGAAAAGCTTTCAGAGTCCTTAGCTCTAGGGAATGCACAATCTAATCCCACCTTCTTCTCCCTTGCTTGTGAGACACATTAAAGGAGTAAGACCACCAGACTAAAGTGTCTAGTGAGCTGGTTAAGTCTCAACTTTGTTTACTAGCCATAGTAAATGGAGGAGCATGAGAAAAATCACAGAAAAACAAAGAGCAAAGGAGTGAAGGAGGCAGAAACAGGATTAAGTGGAAAGAGATGAAAAAATAGGGATAAGACAAAGCAAAGGAAGGAGGGAGATGAATGAGCATTGGGATTGAGATACAAAGATGATGGGAGAGCTAGAAAGGGGAGAAATGGGCCAAGGAAGGAGGAGGGAATACTGCAGAGGTGTAGAAGTCAGGGAGTTCCAAAATGATATTTATTTAAGATAAACTAGTCTTGCTTTTGGGGTCCCTGGGTGGTGCAGTTAATGTCGTAGGCTGTTAACTGAAATTCTGGAGGTTGGGTCAGACTAGAAGTGCCTCAGAAGAAAGTCCTGGTGAGCTACTTCCAAAAGATCAGCCATTGAAAACACTATGGAGCACAGTTCTACTCTAACACACATGGGGTCACCATGAGTCGAAATCAACTCAATGGCAACTGGTGGTGGTGGTAGTATGGCGCTTTATCCTGCTATTCAGTTGGCCCATGGACTTTACGTAAATTAGCAATTAGCATCCCTCCCATTTGAGCTTTAGATTATTTTTTAATGATGTTATCTCAGCCTGGGTGTCCCTGAGAACAGAACCTGAGACAAAAGCTTGTGTACAAGCTATTAAGGAAGTGATCCCAGGGAGCAGAAGTGAAGGACAGGAGGAGTGAAACAGGGAAGGAGAGACCAGAATGAGTGACTGAGGTAGCCACTGCTTCAGGCAACTGGGGCTGCATTCCACCGGGCACTCTGAGGAGCCCTGTGAAATGATGCTCCGAACTGCCCTAGAGAAACGTTTAACCATTGCTCCTGTGGTCCCACAGGTATTAGCTTCCCAACAATTCAGAGTTGCATGGATATGAGTGCAGAGCAGTTCCCAAGGTATCCCACACTGTGGCATCAGAGACATCCCAGGGCAGGAAGGGAGAAGCAGTGCAAGGCTCCAGGGACAGGCTGGCAGGTGAGCCTGCTCAGAACTGTTACCCCAACATACTTAATAAAAGAGTTTTGAGTGGCACATTGTTATTGTTATCTGTCATTGAGTTGGCCTCCAACTCTTGGTGACCCCATGCACAATGGAACGAAAAGCTGCCTCGTCCTGCTCCATTCTCATGATGGGTTGTGGATCAGACCACTGGGATCCACACGGTCTTCACTAGCTGATTTTCAGAAATAGATCACCAGGCCTTCCCCCAGTCTTTCTTAGTCTGGAAGCACCACTGAAATCCGTTCAGAATCATAACAACATGCAAGCCTCCATTGTCAGACAGGTGGTGGCTGTGCTCGAGGTGCATCATCTGAAAATCGAACCCGTGAATCCCGCATGGAAGGCAAGAATTCTATCACTGAGCCACCAATGCCCTCAAGTGGCACATTAGAGGGATCTAAATCTGATGCATTTCTTTAATTTCTCATCTTTAAAAGCCATTTTTACCTATAGTTGCAGAACTACAATGCTCTTTAGGAGTCTTTAGAAGTAGTAACCTAAACATCCATAAGATGGCCATCTCACCATTTAAAACCAGAGTGGAGTACTTTTAAGACTGAGTCCCTGAACTTGTTCAAGAAGAGGTAAGCCAACCACCTGCCAGGGATGTCAAAGGAGCCTCAGCTCTAGATAGCAGATTGTCCAAGATGACACGGAAGGCGCTTTCTGACTCTAAGGCTCTAGAAAAGTAGATTATTTAGAATTATGTAACCTACATACTACTTTCCAGACTTGAAAGTGAACACTTTCCTTCAACATAAATAAAAAAGAGAAGAAATTTTTTTTTTTTTAACTTTCTATTTGGAAATAATTTCAAACTAAAAAAAAGTTATAAAACCAAAAATAATATAAGAAACACTCTATTCCCTCTACCAGTGACTTCACTAGGGTTGGTGTCACCCAGTGCAGTTAACTCATGGTATCACCCCCGCACCCACGGACCTCCTCCCATACCAGACCATACGGAATCCTTAGTAATGTTTTTTGTACTAATGTTACTCATAAATTGTAATTTCCATATATTGCTCCTTCTTTTCCTTTAATTAATACTTCATTCTCAAAAAAAAAGTTAACTTGACAAAATCAGAGACTGTAAAAACACCGGCAGCAACCAAAATAACAGCGCGTGCTTGTAGCGCATGTAGATAAAACCAAGTGATTGGAAGCATTATTGTAATTGGGTAATAATGACAGCCCTGATCAGAGCGCATTAGAAGGTTCAAAAAGTAAACTAGCATAGAGTTTTAGCCTTGTGGGTATATTGATACAAGTAAGGGCTTACAAAAAATATTTTGTTGTTATAACTAACTACAAGGATATTTTTATACACAGGCATTATGGTGTCACCCCCCCTCTGACCATGTCATCCAGCGCAGTCTGCACTCCCCACACCTCCCTACTGACGCCTCAGACCTTCACCCAGATTCACTTATTGTTAAAATTTTACCCCATTTGCTTTATCATTTAGTCTGTAATTCTCTCTATATATATATGGATATATATAACCTTTTTCTGAACCATTTGAGGATAAGTTCCTTAAGCCCTAAATATTTCAGTGTATACTTCCTGAGAATAGAAACATTATCTTACATAACCACAGTAAAGTTTTGAATTTCATCAATTTACATTGACACATACTTTTATTTACTCTGCCATTCATATTCTAATTTTGTCACTAGATCTAAAGGTCCTTTGTAGCATTTTTTTCCTTGTAGCACACAATCCAATCTAGGTTCAGGTATTGAATTTAATCACGTATCTTCAAACAAAAAAAATAACAAATCCACTGCCTTCAAGTCGATTCCGACTCATAGCAACCCTATAGGACAGAGTAGAACTGTCCCATATGGTTTCCAAGGAGCGGCTGGTGGATTTGAACTTCTGAAACACTTAAGCCAAACACTTAACCACTGCACCACCGGGGCCCCGTCATGCCTCTTTAGCCTCCTTTAATCTAGAACAAGGCTAGGGGCCAACTGCAGAACAGACCATAAATTGCTCATATGCAAGTTCAAATTGAAGCTGAAGAAAATTAAAACAAGTCCACAAGAGCCAAAGTAAGACCTTGAGTATATCCCACCTGAATTTAAAGACCACCTGAAGAAAAGATTTGATGCATTGATCACTAATAACTGAAGACCAGACGAGTTGTGGAATGACATCAAAGACATCATACATAAAGAAAGCAAAAGGTCATTAAAAAGACAGGAAAAAAAGAAAAGACCAAATGGATGTCAGAAGAGACTCTGAAACTAGCTCTTGAATGTAGAGTAGCTAAAGTGAACAGAAGAAATGATGAAGTAAAAGAGCTGAACAGAAGATATCAAAGGGCCACTTGAGAAGACAAAGTGTTATAATGAAATGTGCAAAAACCTGAAATTAGAAAACCAAAAAGGAAGGACACATTCTGTGTTTCTCAAGCCAAAAGAACGGAAGAAAAAGCCTAGAGTTGCAATACTGAAGGATGCTATGGGCAAAATACTGAATGACTCAGAAAGCATCAAAGGAGAAGAAAGGAATACATAGAGTCACTGTACCAAAAAGAATTAGTCACGTTCAATCATTTCAAGAGGTAGCATATGATCAAGAACAGATGGTATTGACGGAAGAGGTCCAAGCTGCCCTCAAGGCATTGGCAAAAAACAAGGCTCCAGGAATTGATGGAATACCAATTGAGATGTTTCAACAAACAGATGCAGCACTGGAAACGCCCACTTATCTATGCCAAGAAATTTGGAAGACAGCTACCTGGCCAACTGACTGGAAAAGATCCAAATACATGCCCATTCCAAAGAAGGGTGATCCAGTGAAATGAGGAAATTATCGAACAATATTATTAATATCTCTCACAAGTAAAATGTTGCTGAAGATAATTCAAAAGCAGTTGCAGCAGTACATCAACAGGGAACTACCAGAAATTCAGGCCAGATTCAGGAGAGGACGTGGAATGAAGGATATCATTGCTGACATCAGATGGATCTTGGCTGAAAGCAGAGAATACCACAAAGATGTTTGCCTGTGTTTTATTGACTATCCAAAGACATTCGACTATTTGGATCATAACAAATTATGGATAACATTGCAAAGAATGGGAATTCCAGAACACTTAATTGTGCTCATGAGGAACCTGTATAGACCAAGAGGCAGTCGTTCAAACAGAACAAGGGAATACTGTGTGGTTTAAAATCAGCAAAGGTGTGTGTCAGAGTTGTATCCTTTCACTATACTTATTCAATCTGTATGCTGAGCAAATAATCCAAGAAGCTGAACAATATGAAGAAAAAAGTGGCATCAGGATTGGAGGAAGGCTCATTAACAACCTGCAATATGCAGATGGTGCAACCTTGCTTGCTGAAAGGAAGAGGACTAAAGCACCTAGTGATGAAAATCAAAGACCACAGCCTTCGGTATGAATTGCACCTCAACATAAAGAAAACAAAAATCCTCACAACTGGACCAATAAGCACATCATGATAAACCAAGAAAAGATTGAAGTTGTCAAGGATTTCATTTTACTTGGATGCACAATCAACAACCATGGAAGCAGCAGTCAAGAAATCAAACAATGTATTGCATTGGGCAAATCTGCTGCAAAAGACCTCTTTAAAGTGTTCAAAAACAAAGATGTCACTTTACAGACTAAGGTATGCCTGACCCAAGCCATGGTATTTCAATCAACTCATATGCATGGGAAAGCTGGACAATGAATAAAGAAGACCAAAGAAGAATTGATGCCTTTAAATTATGGTGTTGTTGAAGAATATTGACTATACCACGGACTGCCAGAAGAACAAACAAATCTGTCTTGGAAGAAATACAGCCAGGATGGTCCTTAGAAGCAAGGCTGGCGAGATTTCCTCTCATGTACCTTGGGCAGGTTATCAGGAGGGATTAGTCCCTGGAGAAGAACATCCTGCTTGGTAAAGTAGAGCATCAGTGAAAAAGAGAAAGCCCCTCAAAGACATGGATTGACATGGTGTCTCCACAATGGGCTCAAACATAGCAAGGATTGTGAGGATGGCACAGGACCAGGCAGCGTTTTGTTCTGTTGCACACAGGGTCTCTATGAGTTGGAACTGACTCAACAGCACTTAAAAACAACAACCTAGAACATTTCCACAACCTGTCTGTCTTTTATAAAACTGACATTTTCAAAGACTGCGGTTCACTTACTCTTTTTTTATATTCCTCATTTGTATTTATCTGATGCTTCCTCATGATTAGATGGAAGTTTTGCATTCTCTGCCAGAATACTGCATAGGTAATGCTCTGTCCTTTTCTGGATATCATATCTGGAAGCACATGATGTCCATCCATCCCTCATAGGTGAAACTCATTTTGATTACCTAGTCAGGGTATTGCCCAATGTCTCCACTGTATAATTACTAGGATGTTTTCTCCCTTGAAGTTAATAAGCAGTCTACAAGGAGACACTTTAAGACCATGCAAATATTCTGCTCCTTATTAACATTTCCCCCTAGATTGAGCATCCATTGATGATTTTTATCTGATCTTATCGTTACTATGATGACAGCAAGATGATGGTTTTTCAAATTCAACACATCCTCCACATTCATCAGTTAGGTTATGGTGAAAGGAAGTTGGGAGGAGATATGTGGATTTAATGAAGATACAGCCTAGATTATAGGCCCCCTAGTTTGCAGGAAAGAACCAGGCCATAAGACAGCTGGGAGGAGCCCTCCTGGGGTCAGAACAAAGATCAAACACTGACCTTAGAAATTATTCTTTTACAGGAGTCACAATTTGACTGGATTAGTTGGTAGAACAATTTATCACCCAGGACATTATTGAAAACAATAGAGCAATCAGTGGAGCAATTAGTAACTAGAGGAGTTTAACAGCTGGGTGTGATAAAGGAAAGAGAGGAAGAGAGCCCTACCAAAACCACTGTTATCCCAGGTTGACTGTGGCATACACAAAACTACACCTCCCCAAGGAGCAACATCAGAGGCTCAACACTGAGGAGGTGAAATAGAGTTCACTAAATAATCCAGCCATTCACTAACACATGAACAAACAAATAAGCCATATGGGCAGAGAGGAGAGGGTGATGGGGAGCCAGCACCCAAAATTGCCACAATAAATTATCTAAAATATCCAGTTTCCAACAAAAAATTATGAGGCATGCAAAGAAGTAGGAAAGTATGACCCATACACTGCAGGGTGAAAGCAAGCAACAGAAACTGTCTGTGAGAGAGACCACATGTCAGATTTAACAGGAAAAATTTCAAAATAGCAGTTATAAATATGTGCACAGAACTACAAGAAAACATGATTAAAGAAGTAAAGGAAAGTATAATGATAATGTCATATCAAATAGAGAATAGTTGGTTGCTTGGTTTAGGGGTTTGGGGTCATGGATTCATGGGACATCCCAGTTAATTGGCCTAGTAACACGTTTAGTGGTTTGTTCTACCTCCTGGTTTGTCGCATAGTGCCTGGGGTCTTAAAAGCTTACAGGTAGCTTCCAGGGCACAACTGGTCTCTGTTCACCTGGAGTGGCAGAGGAGAAGGGAGAGCCAGGAAAAGGAGAAGAAAGTGGAGTGTGTAGTAAATTGCATCCATGCCATGGGACCAGAGGAGCTGGAAGGTGCCAGGCTACCATTACTGAGCATTTTGATCAAGGATTCTGTGGAGGAGTCCTGATTGGAGGGGCAGGGGGAGATACAGAACAGAATTTCAAGTTCTCATAGAGTCCAGACTTTCTGGATTCATAGAGACTGGATGAACTCCTGAAACTATTGCCCTGGGATAATCTTTAAACCTTGAATCAAAAATATCCCCTGAAGTCTTCTTAAAGTCAAAGAATAGTTTAGCATAACTAGTAAAGGGTATCTGCCTTGAGTATTATACTCTTTTGGGATCTATCTATACGGGATCAAATTGACAACAGCAACTTGAGGGATTAAATAGGACCTTGAAGGGTGGTGAGTTTATGTTAATAGGGAAGGAACAACTCAGAGAAGAAGAGCGAGAATGGTTGCACAACTCAAAAAATGTCACTGAGTCATACATGTAGAAACTTGAATTTGTGTATGTTTTTGCTGTTCTCAACAACAAAAATAAAATATTTTTTTAAATCATAATAGCCAATGAAAATAACAGTTGTTCAAAAAAAAACATAGAGGCTAGCAATGGATATCCAAAACTCAACTGATATAATACATCATATCAATAGGATAAAAAACAAAAATTACATGAGCATCTCAGCAGACAGAGAAAAAGCATTTGACAGAATCCAACACCCTTTCATGATTAAAAAAAAAAAAAAAAAAAACAGATAAACTAGGAACAAAAAGGAACTTTCTTAACCTGATGAGGGGCATTCACAAAAAAACTTAATGGTAGAAGACTGGATGTTTTCTCCCAATTAAAAACAAGACAAGGATGCCCACACTTGACCCTTCTATTAGAACTAAAAAATGAGTTCAGTAAAGTTGCAGGATACAAGGTCAATACACAAAAATCTATTGTATTTCTATATAATTGAAATGAACAATCTGAAAATGAAATTAAAAAACAATTCTGTTTACAATAGCATCAAAAAGAATAAAATACTTAGGAATAAATTTAACAAAAGAAGTATGACACTTATACTCTGAAAACTACAAAACATTGTTGAAAGAAATTAAAGAAGATTTAAATCAATGGAAAAAATATATACAACAAAATGTGGTATATCCATACAATATAATATTATTTGTCCATAAAAAGGAAAGAAGTACTGATACATGTTACAACATGGATGAACCTTGAAAACATTACATTAAGTGAAAAAAGTCAATCACAAAAGACCACATATTATATGATTCCATTGACATGAATGTTCAGAACAGGGAAATCTATAGAGACAGAAAGTAGATTATTGGTTGTTCTGGGCTGTGGGTATGGTGTAGGGAATAGCTGAGTAATACCTAAAGGCTACAGTGTTTCTTTTTGAGGTGATAAAAATGTTCTAAAACTAACTGTGGTGATAGTTGCACATATTTGTGAATATACTAAGAACCATTGAATTGTACACTTGGAGTGAGTGAATTGTGTGGTATATGAATTGTATTTCAATAATTTTTTTTTTTTAAAGAATGAATGCCAAATTTTATCAAATGCTTTCTACTGTCTATGGAGGTGATCATATGATTTTTTTCTCCTTGGATATATTAATACGGTGAATTGTATTGAATTATTCAATATATTGAGTAATCTTTAGCAATATATATTCAGGTAAGGCAAGGAGGTGAAAGGGCAACACTACTTCCACTACAAATTGAATACTATATATTAAACAATCCCTAACATTGAATGATTCTTGCATTCCTGAAATAAGCCTCATTTGGTCATGATATGTTAGTCTCTTAAGATGGTGCTGGGTTCTTAATATTTTATTTAGGATTTTTATTTTATGTGCGTAAGTAAGTCTGGTCTATAAATTACTTCTGGGCAGTCTTTGCCAGATATGATATTAATATTATATGTGCTTTATAAAGAGAAGTTGCAGGCTTTTTAAATTCGTTAACACTTTAAATAGCATTGAAATTATCTGTTCTTTAAGGATTTGGTAAAATTCCTCTGTGAAACCATACGGGTTTGGTGCTTTTTAGAAAGGCAATTGACAAATTTCTCTATTTCTTCTGTGATAATAGAAGTTACTTTTGGTAAATTATATTTTCCTAGAAAAATTATCCATTTTCAAATTTATTTGCATTAAGCTAAGCGAAAATAATCTCATGATTCTTTTAATTTTCTCTGTATCTATGGTTTATTCCCCCTTTATTTCTTGTTTTATGTATTTCTTTTTTTTTAATTAAATGGGCTAATGGTTCATCTTATTATTATTTATATATTTATTCCACTATTTTCCCTTTTCTAATATGTTAATTTATGCTTTAATCTTTAGTAATCTTGTCTTTCTTTGGTTTTTTTTAGGTTCATTTAGTTGTTCTTTTTCTAACTTCCTGGCATATTCCTTTATTTCTACTAATCTGATCCAGTTTCTTACATGTTCCTCCCTCTCAAATCCTTCCACTGCCCTCTAGAACCCTGTGCAATCCACAGACTCTCCCGTATACTCTACCCCTCCTCCTGGAATTGTTCTTTCCCTCCTACCTATCTGAAACCTGACTTTCTCCCTAAAGGCACTATTTCAACTCCAAACCCCTGAGGGTACATCTCATGTACCTCCAAGTTTAGAAGTGGGGTGTGTGTATCCCATGTTGCTCATTGCCACGTCCAAACCACTTTTACTCCCTCCTCACTCAAAACTCCCAACTCCTGCCAAATTCATGTCAGTAGACTTTACCATTCACTATCCTCCTGGGTGGTCTTTTTCCCCACGTCACTCCTCCACATTCACTACCACTGTGGACTCTAGTACCTAGCTTGCTCTCTTCCTCTCCACCCCTCTTGTTGACTTCAATGTCCACATGGATGATCCATCTAACATCTTCCCCTCTCAGTTCTGCCATCTCAACTCCATCTATCTTTCCTTCTACATTTCAGCCCCCTACTTTTATGTCATACTCCTGACCTTGTTAACATCAGTACCTGAATGACATAGCTACTTTCCCAACTTTGCTCCCCTTTACAACAAAGCTTCAAGAAAGAGCTTTCTATAGTCACTGTCTCCCCTTCCTTGTCTCTCAATCTGTTTTTAGTCCACTCCAATGAATTTTATGTCCCCACTACTACACTGAAATATCTCTCATCAAGGTCACGCATGACCTCTATGCTGTCAAATCCAGTGGTCACCTCTGTCCTCATCTTAACCTCTCATCACATGTGACGCAACAGATCACTCCCTCCTTCTTGGAACACTTTCTCCTTCTGGCTTCTGTAACTACTTTCCTGGTTTTCCTTCTCCTTCACTGGCTACTCCCTCTCGGTTGTCCTTGCTGGTTCCTCCTCTATTCTCCATTTAGATGGTCCTTGCCATCATTCCCTTCTTATTTAAATTTTCTTACAAGATGATCTCATTCAATCTCTTGGTTGTAAATGCCTGTATAAGTTGATACCTCCCAAATCTGTTTTTTCAGCTATGATCTCCCCTGGAACTCTAAACTCATATAGCTAATTTCCCACTAGGATGTCTAATATATGAATAAAAAATGCTCAAAATTTTATAGAACTCAGGATTTCCCCAACACTCCACCCCAAACTGTTTGCCTTTTAAGCTTCCACATCACAGTAAAGGATACCAACATGCACCAGTTGTGCAAGTCAAAACCTAGGTATTATGTTTGATTTCTCTCTCAGAGAAATTGTAACTCTCTCCACTTCCTTCCACATTTAATCCATCAGCAAGAAGACTCCAAAAATATTCATGTCTAAACACTGCCCACATAATAAATGCTCAAAAAAATATTTACTGGCAAACAAATGCATAATTATCCAGAACGTCCATTTTTCTTCATCTTCACTAATACCACCCTAGTCCAAGCCACCATCTTCTCTACCTGAGACTGAGACTATTGGAATAGCCTCACTGATCTTCCTGCTTCCTTTCTTGCCCCTTTTGAGCAATTCTCCACACTGCCTGAATGATCTTTTTGAAACATAAATCACATGATGTCTCTCCCCTGCTTAAAATCCTCCAATGGCTTCTGATGGCACTTAGACTAAAACCCAGACTCCTTTCCCCAGCACGCAGAGACTGCAGGATTTAGTCACTGCCTCCCTCTCCAATGTCTTCTGCTACTACCATCCACCCATTCCGTCGTACTCATAATGGTCTTCTTTGTGTGCCTCACATGTACCACCCTAGTTCCCACCTAAAAGTCTTTGCACCTACTCTTCTCTCTTGGCAATGCTTTTCCCCAGTTCTTCCTTGCCATTCAGCTATTCCCAAAAAGGTCATCCTAGACCACCCAATCTGAAGTACTCACATAGTCCTTCTCCTTCACATCACCCCATTTTAATTCTCCACCTAGTATTTATCATTATCTGGTATTTCTCTTGTTGCTCTATTTGTCTATTATGCATCTATGTGTTTGAGTATTTTGTTTAGTTATTCATCTACTACCCACCCCCAAACTATAAATTCCATGATAGCAGGGACCTTGTCCGTGTTCTCTACTATATCCACCATACCTAAAACAGTGCCTAGCAAATAGTAGGTGCTCCATAAATATTTTTAGAATAAATGAGCTCCATCTGATACAATCAGAATATTATTTGGAAAAAAAATTAAATTGAATCTTCTATTCACACTCTACACCAGAATCAATTCCAACTGAGTTGAAGAGGCAACTCGTGTAGTGACAAACAGGGCTGACTAAATTTGAGCTGGCTCTATGATCTTCAGAGACTTCTCTAACCTCTCTATGCTTCCATTTCTTCATCTTCAAAGAGAGGATAATAACAGCTACCTTAGAGGGGGGTTGTGAGGGCTGAGACAACATATGTAAGCCCTTCGTCCATGCTTGGCTTATAGTAAGTGCTTAATAAGTGTTAACCATTATTTTAAATGCAATTATTTTCTAATTTAAATAATAAAACATTGCAATAACATAAAATAAATATGTTTTAGACTTCAGAAAGGAAAATACCTTTGTATGCAAAAGGCATTTGTAGAGTTACAAAATAACATAGAGGTTGATTGGAATAATACAAATACTACATTACATATTTACATCTCAAAACATCATTAACCACTGAATTGTACACATGAAGAGTGTTGAAATCACAAGGAATTTGTTACATATACCACAATTTTTTAAAAAATACCGTTAATAAATTAAGCAGTAAGTTAAAATATTTCCAACAAATATAATAGACATATTTACATATGATATATATAGAAGGATTACAAAGGAGTGCCTATCACATGGTGCATGACACATCGTTGTTGTTGTTGTTAGTTGACATCAAGTCAACTCCTGACTCATGGAGACCCATGTACAAAAAAACGTCTCTGAGAAAACCCAGACATTGGAGTGACTAGCCAAAGATGTTAAATCAACTGTCTTGAATATGCTCAATAAGCTAAAAGAAACCATGGACAAAAAACTAACAGGGTTGCAGAGATTAGCAGGATGGAGTGAAAAAAAGAAAAAAAGATCCATCTATATGCTGTCTACAAGAGACTCACTTTAAGTACAAAGACTCAAAGAGGTTGAAAGGAAAAGGAGGGAAAAAGATATTCCATGCAAATAGTAAGAGAGCTCGGGTGGCTATTATATTATTAGATAAAATAGATATTAAGTCAAAAAAGGTCACAGAAGACAAAAAAGGACATTATATGTTGATAAAAGGTTGAATACAAAAAGATAATATAACAATTATAAGCATGCATGTCCCAACAACAGAGCCCCAAAATATATGATGCAAAAATTGACAATATCGAAGGCAGACTAAACAGTTCTACAATTATAGTTGAAGACTTCAATACCACACTGTCATGGATTGAATTGTGTCCCCAAAAATATCTCTCAACTTGGCTGGGTCATGATTCCAGTATTTTATGATTGTGTAATCCAATGTGATTTCCTTATGTGTTGTAAACTCTATCACTATGATGAGGTTATATGTGATCTCCTTATGTGTTGTAAATTCTATCACTGTGATGAGGTTATACTGATAAGGTTTACAAAATTAGATAGTGTCTTAATGTAATCTCTTTTGAGATATAGAAGAGAGAAGCAAGCAGAGACACATGGGAACCTCATACCACCAAGAAAGCAGTGCCGGGAGCAGAGCGCATCCTTTGGACCTGAGGTTCCCACGCAGAGAAGCTCCCAGACCAAGGGAATATTGATTAGACCTACCTTCCTCCAGAGCCCATGGAGAAAGCGTTCCCCTGGAGCTGAAGCCCTGAATTTGGACTTGTAGGCTACGGGACTATGAGAGAATAAACTTCTCTTTGTTAAAACCATCCACTCGTGGTATGTCTGTTAGAGCAGCACTAGATGACTAAGACACACACTTTCAATAATGGATAAAAAAAAACAAGCAGAAGATTAATAAAGAAATAGAGACTTGAACAACACCATAAAACAACTAAATCTAACAGACATATACAGAATACTCCATGCAACAACAGCAGAATGCACATTCTTCTCAAGTGCACTTGGAGCATTCTCTAGAATAGACCATATGTTAGACCACAAAACAAGTCTTACTATATTTTAAAAGATTGAAATCATCTTTTCCAACCACAACGGAATGAAACTAGAAATCAATAACAGAAGGAAAGTTGGAAAAATTCAGAGATATGTGGAAATTAAACAACACATTCTTAAACAGCCAGTGTGTCAAAGAAAAAAATTACAAAGGAAATTTAAAAATACCTTGAGAGGAATGAAAACAAAAACAAAACATACTAAAACTTATGGGGTGAAGCAAAGCAGTGTTCAGAGGAAAATTAATAGCTGTAAATGCCTACATTTTAAAAAAATGTCAAATCAATAACCAAACTGAGCACTTTAAGGTACTAAAAAAAGAAGAAGAAACTAAACTAAGCCAGCAGTTTAGTTTCAAGTCAGGAAAGGTGAGTGCCAGGGATGTATCCTTTCACCATACTTATTCAATCTGTATGGGCTGAGCAAATAATCTAAGAAGCTGGACTATATGAAGAACAGGGCATCAGGATTGGACGAAGGCTCATTTACAACTTGCGTTATGCAGATGACACAACCTTGCTTCCTGAACGTAAAGAGGACTTGAAGCACATACTAATGAAGATCAAAGACTATAGTCTTCCGTATGGATTACACTCCAACATAAAGAAAACAAAAATCCTCATAACTGGACCAATAAGCAGCATCATGATAAACCAAGAAAATATTGAAGTTGTCAAGGATTTCATTTTACTTGAATGCACAATCAACACCCATGGAAGCAGCAGTCAGGAAGTCAAAAGGCACATTGCATTGGGCAAATCTGCTGCAGAAGTCCTCTTTAAAGTGTTCAGAAGCAAAGATGTCACCTTGACAAGTAAGGTGAACCTGACCCAAGTATTTTCAATTGCATCATATGCATGCGAAAGCTGGACAACAAATAAAGACTGAAGAAGAACTGATGCCTTTGAATTGTGGTGTTGGCGAAGAATACTGACTGTACCATGGACTGCCAAAAGAATGAACAAATTTGTCTTGTTAGAAGTACAACCAGAATGCTCCTTGGAAGGATGGCGAGACTACGTCTTACATACTTTGGACATGTTGCCAGGAGGGATCAGTCCCTGGAGAAGGACATCTTGGTAATGTACAAGGTCAGCGAAATAGAGGAAGACCCTCAATGAGATGGACTGACACAGTGGCTGCAACAACGGGCTCAAGCATAACAACAATTGTGAACATGGCACAGGAGCGGGCAGTGTTTCATTCTGTGGTACGTAGGGTCGCTATGAGTCAGAATCGACTCAACAGTACCTAACAACAGCAAGCTAACAGAAAGGAGGAAATAATAATAAAAAGCAATAGAAAGTAGAAAAACAATAGATAAAGTCAATGATACTGAAAGTCGACTCTTCGAAAAGATCAAAAAATTGGCAACACTTTAGCTAGACTGACCAAGAAAAAAGAAAGAATATTCAACTCACTAAAATTAGAAATGTAAGTAGAGACATTATTGTTGACTTTACAGAAATAAAACGGATTATAAGAGAACACTATGAACAATTGCGGAGCCCTGGTGGCACAGTGGTTAAGAGTTACAACTTCGAACCAAAAGGTTTGGCAGTTTGAGTTCACCAGCCGCTCCTTGGAAACCCTATAGGGCAGTTCTACTTTGTTCTAAAGAGTCACTATAAGTTGGAATAGACTCGACAGCAGTGGGTTTGGTTTTTTTGTTTGTTTGTTTGTTTGTTTGTTTTTAAAATGAACTATTGTACTATGAACAATACTCTGAACCTAGATGAAATGGGCATATTCCTAGAAACACATCAACTACCAAAGCTGAACAGAGCTATAAAAATAAGAAAGATTGAATGAGCAATCATAAATCTCTCAGCAAAGAAAAGCAGAGAACCAGATGGCTTCACTGGTGAATTCTGCCAAAGATTTAAAGAAGAATTAATGCCCATCTTTTTTTTTTTCAGGATGTTGAAACTCCACTTACTGTTACCTTCATAGAAGGTCAATGACAATGTGAAATTTCCAAGGAATAAAGAATGCAGACAGCACGCATTCTTTAGTAACAGTTATAGATTTTTTAACAAAATTTGCCAAGCAGCTGGGCACACTGGGCCTGTAAATGTAATAACAATGTCTGCCAAGTGTCTTGGAAGATGGTCAAAGGCAAAGGCAAAACCACAAAACCTGCCCAAAGGCAACTAGGACCATTAGCCGCTATTTGAAACCCTGAGGCAGAGACACATCAAGAGCCCCGAACCAGTCAGAGGAGGGCCAACAGTGAGCCACGGAGTCAGGGACAGAATTCTAATTCTGCATCAGCCCAGAATCCCCCGAAAATTCTTCACACCTCCCACTTGTTCTATTCTGTTTCCTCCCCCTCTCCTCCTCCTCTGCCATAGAAACAAAAACATAATTCACTGTGTCTAAGCTCTTTACTCTACAGGTGGCAAGACGGAGGCCACCAGAGAAAGAATTTGGCTAACAGTATACAGAGGGTTCCAAAAGCAACACTCATGTTCAGAATCCCTTGAAGACTGAAGTTAAAAATAAAAAACAAAAAAAGATCAGTGTTGCCAGGGGCTCGGGAGGGGAGGAGGGATGACCAGGCAGAACACAGGACATTTTTAGGGCAGTGAAACTTCTCTATATCATACTGTAATGGTGGACACACAGCTTTATGCATTTGTCAAAACCCATAGAACTGCACAGCATAAAGAGTAACCCTAATGTAAATGATGAACTTTAGTGAATAATAATGTGTTAGCATTGGTTCATTAATTGTAGCAAACGCATCATGCTAATGCAAGGTGTTAATAATAGGAGAAACAGCGTGCGTGGGAGAAGGGTATTTGTGAACTCTCTACTTTCTGCACACGTTTTCTGTAAACCAAAGTCCATTAAAAAAAAAAAAAAAGCTGCCTTGAAAATCAGGGAGGAAATGATGCAATTATGCAGAAATACAGACACATCACTATTGAAAAAAAAAAAAAGTTTTACAGGATCTATATGGATTAGCAAAACAAAAGAGTCATTTTCTCCAAGCATCCGGGTCCTTAGAGGAGCCCAGAGCTGCCCCTTTTTCAGTGCTTCCCAGTTGCCTGGTCTGTGCATGCCTTATCTGCCTTATTTCCTTTAACCTTCCAACCACTCATTCTTATATCTCTTTTTATGGCCCTTTTTGTGCGTGTATGTGTGCTTTAGATGAAGGTTTACAGAGCAAATAGGTTTCTCATTAAACAATGAATACACATATTGTTTTGTGACATTGATTGCCAACCCCATCACGTGTCAACACTCTCCCCTTCTCGACCTTGGGCTCCCTATTACCAGCCTTCCTGTCCCCTCCTGCCTTCTCGTCCTTGCCCCTGGGCTGGTGTGCCCATTTAGTCTCGTTTTGTTTTATGATGTTGTGGTTAGGTGCCATCAAGTTGGTTCTGACTCATAAAAACCCTATGTACCACAGAACGAAACACTGCCCAGTCCTGCACCACGCTCACAATCGTTGTTATGCTTCAGCCCATTGTTGCAGCCACTGTGTCAATCCATCTCGTTGAGGTTCTTCCTCTTTTCTGCTGACCCTGTACTTTACCAAGCATGATGTCCTTCTCCAGGGACTTCTCACTCCTGACAACATGTCCAAAGTATGTAAGACGTAGTCTCGCAATCCTTTCTTCTAAGGAGCATTCTGGTTGTACTTCTTGTTTTATGGACCTGTCTAATCTTTGACTGAAGGGTAAATCTCAGGAGTGACTTTAGTACTGAATTAAAAGGGTGTCCAGGGGCCATACTCTTGGAATTTCTCCAGTGTCTTTCAGACCAATAAGTCTGGTCGTTTTTTGTGGGTTAGAATTTTGTTCTGTATTTTTCTCCCGTTCTGTCTGGGACCCTCTATTGTGATCCCTGTCAGAGTGTTGCTGGGGTCTTCTGCCCAGCCTGGGCAGCCTCTATGAGGTTCTTGCCTTCTACTGACCAAGAATGACCAGGACAGACTCAAGTTTTCTGCAAGAACAAAACTTTATTGAGCAAAAGTAGCTCGCAAGCGGAGACAAAGAGGGACAACGCGACACTAGCCTTTGTCTCACCAAACAAAGGATTGGCTCGGGCTTATAAAGGTTTTTAGATGGGAAAAGGCATCATATTTACTCATGAAAGAGGTGGGGTTATGAAGATTAGGTGCGCGCGCAGGAGGCAGCCCAGGATGGAACCGTAACAAAGGCTCCTGGGATTGGATGGCAGGACTTATTATGGGGTGACGCGCCTGTGCAGCTCCCCCACCCCGGTGCCGGCTCGATTCCTGTCACGGGTCCGTGGGTCACCTTGCGGATGTCTGCTCCAGGGACAAGATCGGGCCGGTTCTTCTGAAAAACATCTTTCAAGGAAGTACATTGAGAGCTGGGTGGATTGTTTGTTCTTTTTTTGTTGCATGTTTCAAGATATGGGTTTTGTGTCATTAGTTAAGCACATTTTTTTAGTGCAGGGTTCTTTGCCTAGGGGCTCAGTCCCTTTTTCTCTTCCCTGTCTCAAGAGCAGTCGGTAGTGGTAGCCAGGCACCATCTGGTTGTGCTGGATTCAGTCCCGTGGAGGCTGTGGTAGTTGTGGTTCATTAGTCTTTTGGACGAATCTTTCCCTTGTGTCTTTGGTTTTCTTCATTCTCCCTTGCTCCAGAGGGGTTGGGACCAGTGGAACATCTTAGATGGCCGCTCACAAGCTTTTAAGATCCCAGACACTACTCACCAAAGTAGGATGTAGAACATTTTCTTTACAAACATGTTATGCCAATTAAGCTAGATGTCCCCTGAGACCATGGTCCCCATAGCCCTCAGCCCAGTAATTCAGTCCCTCATAGAGTTTAGATGTGTCTATGAAACTTCCATGACCTTGCCTTGGTCAAGTTGTGCTGGCTTCCCCAGTATTCTGTGCTGTCTTTCACTAAAATTTCCTTCCCCACCGCCCCCTATAACCATCAAAGATTGTTTCTTTCTGTATGTAAACCTTTTCATAAGTTCTTGTAATAGTGGTCTCATACAGTGTTTGTCCTTTTGTGATTGACTTATTTCACTTAGCATAATGTCCTTCAGTTTCATCCATGTTGTGAGATGTTTCGAAGATTCATCATGGTTCTTTATTTTTGCATTGTATTTCATTGGATGTATGTACCATAATTTGTTTATCCATTCATCTTTTGATGGGCACATCGGTTGTTTCCATCTTTTTGCTATTGTGAATAATGCTGCAGTGAACATGGGTGTGCATGTCTATTCATGTGATAACTCTTATTTCTCCAGGATATATCCCTAGGAGTGGGATAGCTGGATCATATGGTATTTCTATTTCTAGCTTTTTAAAGAAGTGCCGTATCTTTTTCCAAAATTGTTGTACCATTTTGCATTCCCACCAGCAGTGCATAAGAGTTCCAATCTCCCCGCAGCCTCTCCAGCGTTTGTTATTTTCTGTTTTTTTGATTTGTACCAGCAATCTCGGGGTGAGATGGTATCTCACTGTAGTTTTGATTTGCGTTTCTCTAATGGCTAATGGTGGTAAATTGGTTAAGAGCTCAGGCTGCTAACCAAAAGGTCAGCAGTTTGAATCCAACAGCTCCTCCTTGGAAACCCTATGGGGCAGTTCTACTCTGTCCTGTAGGGTCACTATGAGTCAGAATCAACTTGACAGCAAACAACAAAAAAAAACTTGGCTAATGATCGTGAGCATTTCCTCATGTGTCTGTTAGCCGCCTGAATGTCTTCTTCGGTGAAGTGTCTGTTCATATCCTTTGCCCATTTTTTAATTGGATTCTTTGTCTTTTTGTTGTAAAAGTGCTTGATTTTCCTGTAGACTTTAAAGATTAGACCTTTGTCAGATTTGTCATAGCTAAAAGTTTTTTGCCAGTCCATAGGTTCTGTTTTCACTCTTCTGGTGAAGTTTTTTTAAGAGCATAGGTGTTTAATTTTTAAAAGATCTCAGTTACCTAGCTTATCTTCTAGTGTTTGTGTATTGTTAGTTATGGTTCGTATCCTATTTATGCCATGTAATAGGGCCTCTAGTGTTGACCCTATTTTTTCTTCTATGATCTTTATAGTTTTGGGTTTTATATTTAGGTCTTTGATCCATCTTGAATTAGCTTTTGTGTATGGTGTGAGGTATGGGTCCTGTTTCATTTTTTTATGGATGGACATCCAGTTTTGCCAGCACCATTTGTTTAAAAGACTCTTATCTTATTTATCTAGTGCTACTATAACAGAAATACCACAAGTGGATGGCTTTAACAAAGAGAAATTTACTCTCTCACAGTCCAGTAGTCTAGAAGTCTGAATTCAGGGCACCAAATCCAGGGGAAGGCCTTCTCTCTCTGTCAGCTCTGGATGAAGTTCCCCATCATCAAATTTCTCTTGGTCTAGGAGCTTCTCTGCACAGGAACCACAGGTCCAAAGGACCTAATCCGCTACCAGCATTGCTTTCTTGGTGGTGTGAGTTCCCCAACTCACTGCTCACTTCTTTCTCTGTTTGTCTCTTGTAAGATAAAAGGTGATGCAGACCATACCCTAGGGAAACTCCCTTTACATTGAATCAGGGGTGTGACCTGAGTAAGGGTGTTACCTCCCACCCTAATCCTCTTTAACATAACCCAATCTTGCCTCATTAACCACAGGCAGAGATTAGGGTTTACAATACATAGGAAAATTACGTCAATCATGAAGTAGAGGACAACCACACAATACTGGGAATCATGGCCTAACCAAGTTGACATATATTTTGGGGGGACACAATTCAATCCATAACAACTGTCTTTTCCCCATTTAATGGACTATGGGCCTTTGTTAAAGATCAGGTGATCATAGGTGGATGGATTTACAACTGGGTTCTTGATTATGTTCCATTGGTCGATGTGTCTGTCGTTGTACCAGTACCAGGCTGTTTTGACTACTGTAGCTGTATAGTAGATTCTGAGGGCAGGTAGTGCAAGTTCTCCTACTTTATTCTTCTTCCATAGTGCTTTACTTATCCGGGGACTCTTTCCTTTCCATATAAAGTTAATGATTAGTTTTTCCATCTCGTTAAAGAATGCTGTTGGTACAAAGATTAGACTGGACTATGGGACATAAAATGATACTCGTGAAGAGTGTGCTTCTTAGCTTAAGTAGATACATGAGACTAAATGGGCAGCTCCTGTCTAGAGGTAAGACGAGAGGGCAGAGAGGGTCAGGAGCACATTGAATGGACACGGGAAATCAGGGATGGAAAGGAGGAGTGTGCTGTCACAGTATAGGGAGAGCAATTAAGGTCACATAACAATGTATGTATAAATTATTGTATGAGAGACTAACTTGAATTGCAAACTTTCACTTAAAGTACAACAATAAAATTTTAAAAAAAGAATGCTGTTGGTATTTGGATCTGGATTGCAATGTATTTGTAGATTGCTTTGGGTAGAATTGACATTTTCACAATGTTGAGTCTACCTATCCATGAGCATGGTATGTTTTTCCATTTATGTAGATCCCTTTGCATTTCTTGCAGTATGCAGTAGTGTTTTGTATAGGTCTTTACATCCCTGGTTAGATTTATTCCAAGTATTTTATTTTTTTAGGGGCTATGATAAATGATATTGCTTTCCTGATTTCCTTTTCATCATTCCCTTTGTTGGTGTATAGGAATCCAACTGATTTTTGTATGTTTATCTTGTATCCTGCTACTCTGCTGAATCTTTCTATTAGGTCCAGTGGTTTTCTTGTGAAGTCTTTTGGGTTCTCTATGTACAGTATCAGATCATCCACAGTTAGGGACAGTTTTACTTTTTCCTTACCAATTTGGATGTCCTTTATCTCTTTTCTTGCCTTATTGCTCTAGCTAGGACTTCCAGCACAA
>NW_004443971.1:9610722-9625186 GCF_000243295.1 Trichechus manatus latirostris
ATAAATGATATTGCTTTCCTGATTTCCTTTTCATCATTCCCTTTGTTGGTGTATAGGAATCCAACTGATTTTTGTATGTTTATCTTGTATCCTGCTACTCTGCTGAATCTTTCTATTAGGTCCAGTGGTTTTCTTGTGAAGTCTTTTGGGTTCTCTATGTACAGTATCAGATCATCCACAGTTAGGGACAGTTTTACTTTTTCCTTACCAATTTGGATGTCCTTTATCTCTTTTCTTGCCTTATTGCTCTAGCTAGGACTTCCAGCACAAGGTTAAATGGGAGTGGTGATAAAGGACATCCTTGTCTTGTTCCTCTTCTCAGGGGGAATATTTTAAACTTCTCTCTGTTAAGAATGATGTTGGCTGTTGGTTTAGTATAAATGTCCTTTATTATGTTGAGGAATTTCCCTTCTGTACCTATTTTATTGAGAGTTTTTATCAGGAATGGATGTTGAACTTGTCGAATGCCTTTTATGCATTAGAATGATCATGTGATTCTTTTCTTTCCTTTTATTTATGTGGTGGATTACATTGATTGATTTTCTAATGTTGAACCATCCTTGCATACCTGGTATGAATTCCACTTGTTTAAGGTGTATTATTTTTTTGATATGATGCTGAATTCTATTGGCTAGAATTTTGTTGAGAATTTTTGCATCTATATTCATCAGAGATATTGGTCTTTTATTTTCTTTTTTATGGTGTCTTTGCCTGGTTTAGGTATCAAGGTTATGCTGGCTTCATAGAATAAATTGAGAATATCTTTTCCTTTCCTATGTTCTGAAATAGTTTGAGAAGTACTGGTGCAAGCTCTTCTCTGAATGTTTGGTAGAATTGTCCAGTGAAGCCATCTGGGCCAGGGCTTTTGTTGTTGTAGTTGGGAATTTCATTTATTACCTTTTCAATCTCTTCTCTTGTTCAGATTTTCAACCTCAGTTTGTGTTAGTTTAGGTAGGTAGTGTGTTTCTAGAAATTTGTCCATTTCGTCTAGGTTTTCAAATTTGTTGGAGTGTAATTTTTTTTTAAGCAGAAAGAAAGTTTTATTCAGCATATATTCAAAAAGGCAAAAGTTGGAAATGGGCAACCATGCTGCCAGAGTCATGTCCGCCGGAATCCAAGGGAATATCACAGAACCGACAAAAGTAGGAAAACGGACAAATATGCTGCTAGAGCCATGTCTGTCCAAGTTCAAAGAATATTACAGAATAGGTAAGAATGGGAAAATGGATAAGCATGCTGCCACAGCCATGTCTGCCCAAGTCCAAAGACCATTACAGAGTCATCAGTATATATTAACATTACAAATGGACAAAACCATTGAAAGCTTCACCTTTTCACGGATTGGCTAGAAACTGTGATCCTACAGTTTGAATCATGTTTCTTAACAACCATTGATACAGGTTTCAGTAACGACATTCAGGAGGGTCTTCATTGGTCCAACAAATTTTCTATTTGCTAAATGCTAATAGAAAAAGAGTGAAAAGTAAAAGTTCCCTAAAATACATTTCCCAAGATTATCTTAACTATTATCTTTATACCTCAGGGCCCAATTGATGTGTCCTTGTGAGTCCAGCTCCAGCGGGGTCACATTCTCTATGCTCAAGGACAGGGAATAATAACTCCAATAGTATTTCCTAAATCATTCCCTCCTTTTGATCGGAGATTGGAGATAACACATCGATGATCAATACCTGGACCTAGTCAAGCCCCCTAGATGGTGACCATGGCAGGTTCTTTAAACTCACAGTGCTGGTTTTCCACCAGATACCATCTGGTTCTTCATCAGGTTATTAAGCAAGAGTGATGTTCTCATCAATCACATTGCCGGAGTGAGCAGACTCAATGTACATCAACATTTTAGCCTGAGACCTTCATTGCCTTTTAGGTGTGTAAGAGAACAGAAGATAAATTTTATTATACCTATTACTGTCAGGATGCTGACCAAGAATATTACTATCCCTTGCAGTAGTGATCTAGTCCATGTACTTATTCCTGATGGTAACCAAACAAACAAATCTGGTGTTTATAAGGGTGTCGTTACAGTGTGTAACCAAGTACCTTGCTGTCCAATTCTGTGTATATCTTGTTCTACGTCTCCTGTGTTATTTATCCAAAATGCAACAAGAGGTATTTGTTACAGCACAGACTACACTCTTCTTGAACTAATACAAAATCTAAGGCTATTCTGTTATCTCGTGTCACCTTGGCTTAATGAGGTCAGAGATCACTGTTGTGTTTCCATCCCACTAGCAACTTCATCTGTTATTTGTCCCATAGTAATTGATAAATGTTCTTAAAGATTTCTCCAATTCACCTGTAAAACAAGTAGGAATTAAATCTACCAACCATACCCTGAATGTTGGACCAATGGGTTTTCTTCTGACTTTCATTTTGCAATGTGTAACAATTTAACATTACCTTTTCAGTAGTTACTAGCATCATTACTATGAATATCTAAAGGTAAACCTAAAGTTCCCAAAGTGCATTGCCAAAGTAAATTCACTATCAGTTGGAAAGGGATCATCTGAATTAGTATAGTTGGATCTACCACACAAAAACATATAGCCATAAGGAGCACTCAAAGTTTGTCTAGAGAAAACAGAAAATATAGAAAAATTTACATGTGACAACCAAGTTTCCATTAGAGAATTCATGATTAGCAAGATAATACAGGATGGACCTCTCCTGTAGGAGGTCTTCAGTTAGTCTGTTTAAAACATACTAAGTGTTCTTCCCAAGGGCAAGCTGCCCCTTCTTGGTTTACCTATTAACAGTCACGGGTCACTTTCTCAGAAGCAGAAGCAGAATGTAAAACAAATAGAGTCTGAGCTATGAGGTCAATCTCTCTGAAAACCTGGTTTCTTTAAGACACATAATTTTCTGCATCCTAAGGGGGTGAAAGTTTGATTACAAGCATTGGATAGGTATTTAATACGACATTGTCTTGAAGACTGATTAAACTAATCACTGATTTTCCCTAAACATAGCTCTCAATCTGATCTTTGAAGTTAGTTTCCTAAAACAGACTGAAATTTTCAAAAACAAGCACAGCACCCAGAGCAAAATAGTCTTACTGGTTTATCTGGACCTTTGTTTGACTCAAAGTGGCTTCAGGAACCAGTTTGGGTTTTTTTATTCCAAAATTCGAGGTTCAAAAGGACACTCAAAGAGGATGGCCTATGTGGGTCACCCCAACTTCCATGAAAGCCAGAAATCTGGATTCCAGCAGAATTACATACAACTCTCTCATCATTCTTTCCTTCAGATCATGAGTTTGCTATAGAGTCTTTGACCAAAAATGCTCAGTAAATGGTAATTGGCTATCATCTGGTTTTTAAGATCCCAGGCACCATACAGCAAACTAGGAAATAAAACAGAAACACTAACAATAATATTAGACCAATTGTCTGAAATAACCAATGAAACCATGACCCTAAGGTCTTTGAAGCAAGGAAATAAATCTCATAAGGTGTTTGTTTATACATAAGCAGCATTAGTAACTGTTTTTCATGTGCCTCAACCATAACTATATTCTGCAAAACCTCAGATTGAGTATTAATATAAATACAGCAACATTTATCTATTAAGGCACAAACCGTCCCTTGAAAGAACTGATAGGAAATCTAATGTTTCATTTTGTAAAATCATAGCTCAAACTTCAGACACTTATCTGGTTATGATAGTTACAACTTTGCTAAGTTTATCAACAAGAACTTCTAATTTGAGAGTTACAATATCTAAACCCATTAGTTAGATAATTTAGGAGAAAGGAAAGTGGTTTCTTATACCCAGAAAGTAGGACCTTAAAACATCAGCAATACTCTCACATAAAACCCATAGTTTCCTTTTGTTTACTCAGTCTTATGTAGTTAATTTCTGTTCCACGTGATTCTGGATCAGCAGCAGTCTGCAAACTCATCAGCTTCTACGTAAGAGTTCTGGAAATCTTGATTGAGTCTAGTCACAGTCCTTTTCATAAGTCCAATATAGTTTATCTTTTTGTTGAGATATTGTGGTCAAACGTTTTCAGCAAATCAGCAAACTAAAAACTTATCTGCAGATGACAATAGTTAATATGACCATGATTAATTTACGGAAATAATATTCTTAATAGTGAAAGACCTGATAGAAATTAATTACAAGCACAAAGCAAAGGCCAAATAAAATCAGTTAAAAAAAAACTTTAGATAAAAATATTTCTAAATATAACCATTAACCATAATTTTAAAGAACTTCAGAAATAATACATAATAATTTTGAGACAAAATACCATATAGTCAGGATATACCAAGAATATACCAAGATTATCAAATCTCTAAATACCTGAATAGTTATTTTAAAAAAGCTTCATAGGTAAATGATGTGAATTCCTCAACCAAACTATTGGCTTTGATAATGCTAGATTCAAAAAATAAATTTGTGACCAAGTTAACAATAAAGAAGTAATAACAAAATTATGACATAATATTATGTATTTGCTGTCTAATACCAGGCAAAAACACAAGGGGAAATACTAACATGTAAATTCTAACCCAACAAGAATCATGTACTTCTCTTGATTCAGACAACACCTCTATGTAATTTATAACATAAAACTTTTTAGCACTTTTCCTTTATAAAAATTTTTGTGGCTTTCCATGAAGTTTCAGAGTTGTCAGGAGTTGATTATAGGTCACTATAAAACAATACTTATTTAACCAAAGGTCTTAAAGTAAAAACCTCGGCTTTCTTTTCTAAAAGCCATTGGGCTTGGTTTTCGGGTCTTATTCTAATAAGAAGCCAAACTTTTGTCTTCAAGGCAGATTACATAAATAATAAATTAACCCTTCAACTCAGAAATCAAAGACAATTTTGTTATTTTAACAGCGAGAAACCTAATTCTTTGTTTTATATGCTACTTAACATTAAAACTCTTAAAATTTTCATAAATTAAACCATTAAACTTTAATTAGACAGATAAAATTTTTACCATTATCAAATAAATTTCTTTTTAACAAACCTCTTAAAAATTGTCTTTGTTGCATGCCTCTTATAGTGCTTCTCTTTAAAATGGCAAAAATCAACACACCCATTAGCAGACTTAAATATATATGTATATATATTCTTTCTCTTGTGACATACAAAGCCAAAGTATATAAGCATAAATTATGACAAATATCTATTAACTCAATTTAATGTCAATAAGTTATCTAAAATGTCTTTGGAATTATTTTAACCCTGTATATCATAAAACATAACTGTAATTGAAAGAAAGTTTAAACATTCCAAGTTTTCATTCAATTTTTACTATTTCTCATATTTTTCCCAAGCTAATGTTAACCTTTAAAAAGTTTATCAACCTGCTTTGGAAATCACAAAGTCTCTGCTCAACTGACCAATTCATTGATATGGATGTAACTTAAGTCTCTGGCTACTGCTGGAAACATATTTCCAGGCCATTTCAGGTGTGTCTCACTGTGATTTCTATTTTTTGACTTCTTAGAGTTCCCCTACAATAGACAGAATTTGTTTACAGTGCTATAATTAGGATCCACCCAATTTGTGATAACTATAGCAAAGCAGCAATTTTTCTTATCTTTTGTTTTAAAAAAAAGGTCTCCACCTAGTTGGAAAGGGTCTTTCAAAAGCTTTCCTGGAGTTACATAACCTTGGAGACTGGGGGCTGGGGGCTGAGGAGGCCTAATCTTGTCCTGCCCTCACTCTTTTGACTCATGGAAGACATTTACATATGTTTAAGTTGACCCAGCCATTTTGAAGGACAAAAGATAATTTCTTTATTTTTTAGTGTTCTGGAACTGCTACTTTTATAAAACTATCCTCTTTCCTTAAATAAAACACATTTCATATAATATCTAGCTTAAGTTACTTAGGAAAGTTTCACTTTTAAGACTGACATAGTATAAAACATAAAGATCTTAGTGTACTTTTCAAATAGAACAATTTATATCAAAGTTTCTCCAAGTAGATATTAAAAATCTAAATCATAAGACAGACACAAGACGCAATTTTTTCTGGATGAGGAAAGAACTGAAGTTCTAAGACAGTCTTACAAAAAACAGTAATTCTCAACCATAACCTCCAACCTGATACAAGACACAATGCTCTAGACCAGAAGCAAGCTCTTAGGACGAAAGGAGACAGAAAGACCACATAAACTCACCAGACGGTACCACACAAAACACGGATATGGGGATTCTAGTTTCTTAAAGTGTGTATAACAATTTTTGGTAAGACGGACTCAATTCAATGGAAAAAAGTAGATTCTAGATAAAACTTATTAACTTGCCAGAGCCTCAGATGGAGGCATATTAGACCTTTTGGCAAAACCTGAGCATCAAGCAAAGTTAAAGAGGAAAGAAAGGACAACACAGATAAAAGCTCATCTTCCCAAAGTGGTCGCTGACATTCCAAATTACTTCTAGTATACTCAGCTTATAGTGTTTTTAAATATGAACCCGCAGACCAGTGTCTTGATACATTTAGAAAAGATGTTAAGCTCTAAGGTTCAAGCTTGTTGTTTCCTTCTTTTTGAACTTAATTTATTCTACTGGCTAGAGACTTAGTCTCTTATTTTAGACCTTAAATATACTAGTTCCTCCAACTGGAAAGTACTTTAAAGTAGCTACTGATGATTTTAATTTTAACATTGTGATTCTTCCTTGAGAAACTATATCATAAAAAAGGTAGGAAACTACCACTTCTCCCTTAAATTTTATAACACAGTTCAGGAGATTCCAACTTCCCCTGAGAATTTGGCAAAACAGAGCACTATTTTCCAGGTTTTCTCTGAGCCACAAAAAGGGCTGAATTTTGCAGCTTACAGTGACTCAAAGCTCTTTGAAAATAGAATTATGTGTTTAATGTTTCAAACGCCTGAATCTGGACCTAAACTGTTGTACACCTGAGGAGTTACTAAATGCCACTCTTAACCAAACGTTCAAGCGAAAATCTAAGAAAGATTCTCCTTAATCACACAACCAGTTTTTCAAACAAATAAGCCAAACAAAACTTAAGAAAATATGAGAAAGAGAACAAAAAAGAATAAGCAAAAGCTCATTTTCTGAGAGCACTCACCCCATCATTGTCGAAGGGACGTGGAGTGGGAACACGTGGGTCCAGAAGATAGGACCTCTCTTTGCTAGCTTCTGCTCCACAGTCCAGGTCTCCTCGAGGTCAACTGGATTCGTAGTTTCAGAAATCCTTGATGACTATGCCATTAACTGTTGTAGGGTAAAAACATCACAAAGTTTAATAAAGCAAAAGAAAGTTTTATTCAGTACATATTCAAAAAGGCAAAAGTGGGAAACAGATAAGCATGCTGCCAGAGCCATGTCTGCCCAAATCCAAGGAAATATCACAGAACAGACAAAGTGGGAAAATGGACAAGCATGCTGCTAGAGCCATGTCTGTCGAAGTCCAAAGAATATTACAGAATAGGCACGAATGGGAAAACGGACAAGCATACTGCCACAGCCATGTCTGCCGAGTCCAAAGACCTGGAGTATAATTTTTGATAGTATTCTGTTATGATCCTTTTTATTTCAGTTAGGTCTGTTGTAATGTCCTCCATTTCATTTCTTATTTAGGTTATTTGC
Organism: Trichechus manatus latirostris; assembly: GCF_000243295.1. NCBI lineage: Eukaryota > Metazoa > Chordata > Mammalia > Sirenia > Trichechidae > Trichechus > Trichechus manatus. The sequence goes on from NW_004443971.1 coordinate 9,618,318, forward strand.
ATCCTCTCCTGTTTTTCTTTTGTCAGTCTGGCAAATGGTTTGTCGATTTTGTTGATCCTTTCAAAGAACTAACTTTTGGTTTCTACTGTTTTTCTATTCTTTATTTCATTTATTTCTGCTTTGATCTTAATTATTTCCTTTTTCTGGTGGCTGTGGTCTTCTTTTGCTGTTCTCTTTCTGTGTATTCAAGTTGTATAGCTAATGTTTTGATTTTGTCTATTTTTCTTTTTTTGAAGTCTGTGTCTATTGTTATAAATTGACCTCTGAGCACTGCCTTTGCTGTGTCCCAAAGGTTTTGGTATGATATGTTTTCATTCTCATTTGATTCTAGGAATTTTTAAATTCTATCTTTGATTTCTTCTATTATCCATGGGTTTTTAAGCACAATGTTATTCAGTTTCCATGTATTAGATTTTTTCCATTGCTCTTCAGTTATTGATTTCTACTTTTATGGCATTGTGATCAGAGAAGATGCTTTGCATTTTCTCAATGTTTTGTATTTTGTTGAGGGTTGCTTTTTGGCCTAGGATGTGGTCTATTCTGGAGAATTTTCCATGTGCATTGGAAAAGAATGTGTACTTTGCTGTTGTTGGGTTAAGTGTTCTATATATGTCTATGAGGTCAAGTTGGTTGATTGTGGCCTTAGATCTTCTGTATCTTTGTTGAGTTTCTCTACATTTTCTGTCCTTTACTGAGAGTACTGTGTCGAAGTCTCCTATTGTCTTAATTATCTAGTGCTGCTATAACAGAAATATCACAAGCAGATAACTTCAACAAACAGCAGTTTATTCTCTCACAGTCTAATAGGCTACAAGTCCAAATTCAGGGCATCAGCTCCAGGGGAAGGCTCTCTCTCTCTCTGTCAGCTCTGGAGGAAAGTCCTTGTCATCAATCTTCTCCTGGTTGAGGAGCTTCTCAGTGCAGGGCCTGGAGTCCAAAGGATGCACTCTTCTCCTGGCACTACTTTCTTCGTAGTATGAGGTCCCCCTGTCTCTCTGCTTGCTTCTCTCTTTTATATCTCCAAAAAGATTGTCTTAAGATGAAACTTAATCTTGTAGATTAAGTCCTGCCTCATTAACATGACTGCCACTAATCTCACCTCATTAACATAATAGAGGTAGGATTTACAACACATAGGAAAATCACATCAGATCACAAAATGGTGGACAATCACACAATACTGGGAATCACAGCCTAGCCAAATTGACACACATTTTAGGGGGACACAATTCAATCCATGACACCTACTATTATTGTGGAACTTTCAATTTCTCTCTTCAGTGCTGTTAGAGTTTGTTTTATGTATTTTGGAGCCCTATCATTGGGTACGTAGATGTTTATCATGGTTATGTCCTCATGGTGGATTGTCCCTTTAATCATTATATAATGTCCTTCCTTGTCTGTTATGGTAGATTTTGTTTTAAAGTCTATTTTATCTGAGATTAGCATTGCCACTCCTGCTCTTTTTATAGTTGCTGTTTGCTTGATGTATTTTTTTCCATTCTTTGATTTTTAATATATTTATGTCTTTGTTTCTAAGGTGTGTCTCTTATAGGCAGTATATTGGTAAGTCCTGTTTTTTTATCCATTCTGTCACTCTCTGTCTCTTTATGGATGCATTTAAGCCATTTACATTTAGTGTGATTATGAATAGGTATGAGTTTATTGCTGTCATTTTGTAGTGCTTTTTTTTTCTTTTTGTGGTGCTGACGATTTCTTTGTCCCTCTTACTCTCCTGTGCTGACTTCCTTTTGTTTGTGGATTTTTTTTTAGTTTCATTTTTGTAGACTTTGTGTTTCTGAGACTCTATGTTTTTCTTCTTATTTTGATGAGTAAGTTTGTTAACTTTCTTTGTAGTTATCTTGAAATTTACCCCTATCTTCCTAGGTTTAAACTAGTCTTATTACTTCATATCTCCTTGACTTCCTCTCTAGTTGAAAGTTCTATACCTATACTGTTTATTCCCTCTTTTATTGTTCTGACATTGTTATCATTTACAGATTGTCCTCTCTGGTTCCCTGTTGTAACATTTTTAGTTTTGTTTTGTCTTTGAGAGTTCTTTACTAGGTTGGTATCTGGCTGATGCTCTCCTTTGTTCTAGATTCAGGTAGCTGTCTGATGTTGTTGGTTCTCTAACCGAAAGACTCCCTTTAATAATTCTTGTAAGTTTGGTTTTGGTTACATATTCCCTTAATTTCTATTTATCTGGAAATGTCCTAATTTCACCATCATATCTGAGTGAGAGTTTTGCAGGATATATTATTCTTGATTGGCAAATTAATGCCAATCTTTATCCAACTCTTCAAAAATGTTGAAGAGGAGGGAACAATTCTGTCTTAGTTATCTAGAGCGTCTATAACAGAAATACCACAAGTAGGTGGCTTTAACAAACAGCAATTTATTTTCTCACTGTTTAGATGGCTTGAAGTCTGAATTCAGGGCACTAGCTTTAGGGGGAGGCATTCTCTCTGTTGGCTCTGGGAGAAGGTCCTTGACTCTTCAGCTTCTATTCCTGGGCTCCTTGGTAATCTTCATGCAGCATGGCATCTATTTTCCTCCATCTCTGCTTGTTTCCTTCATCCCTTGCTCAAACTGCTCTTTTTATATCGCAAAATAGATTGATTTAACACACACACCCTACACTAATACTGCCTCATTAACATAATGAAACACCCATTCCCAAATGGGATTATAACCACAGGTATAGAGGTTAGGATTTACAACACATATTTTTTGGCAACACAGTTCGATTCATGATATTCCACCCTTTGGCCCTCAAAAATTTATGTTCTTCCCACATGCAAAACACATTCACCCCAGCACATAATCTCAAAAGTCTTAAATCAACTCCAAGTCCAAAATGTCATCATCTGAATCACCTATATCAAATATGGGTGACACTTTAGGCATATTTCATCCTGGAGCAAAATTCCTCTTCACCTGTGAACCTGCGAAATCTAGAATACAAATTATCTGCTTCCTAAGTATAATCGTAGAACAGGCACAACATAGACATTTCCATTACAAATGGGAGAAATTGGAGGGAAAGAAGGGATAACAGGCACCAAGCAAGTCCAAAACTCAGGAGAACTATCTATATTAACCCTCAAGTCTTGAAAATAATCCTCTGTTCTCTGAGACCATCTGAGCAACGGCCTCGCCCTCCAGACTCTGGGCGTTGGCCACACTCTCTGGATTCTGGGTGGAGGCCTCTCAGCTCTGGCTTCCAGGTCCACTGGGATGGCAACTCTCCTCTCTCCACTTTGGGCGGCCCCATTCTCCTAGTCCATCTGAGTGGCAGCCCCGGCCCCTCAGCTTTGAGTGTTGGCCCCATCCTCTTGGCCAAACCGCATGGCAGCCCCACACTCCAGAATGAGTTGGTGCAAATCTGACTCTTTGAAACCTAGGAGGCAATGGCTCCACCCTTTGAGACCTAGGAGACCATGGCTGCACCCTTTGAAACTGAGTCAGCCTTATTTCCCATACTCCTTCCAACAGTTCTGCTTATCTCCAAACTTCTCCAGCCATGGTCCTTTTCTTTTCGTGGGGGACAGCAGATATAGACCCTTTGGCTTTTTTCCTGCCTATAGAATTCCAAGAGGCAGGCAGCTTTCTTTCCTTTTGTCCTTTCTCTGTCCCCTTCAGTCTAAGCTGATGGATCTTCTGCTGTGAGTTAGTTAGATCCATCAGTCACAGGCATAATCTCTTTAACAAAATATTGTGTAGCCATGTCCTTGGTGAAAATTCTAGTACACATGTCCTTAGTTGGTACAACAGAATTATCCAAATCTTTTAAGTTTTGTTTTCATTTTGCACAGTTCATTTTTTAGTCCATTTCTTTCCTCTCACATTTTACTATAAGCAGCAAGGAGAAACCACACTGCCCCTTTAAGATCTTGCTTAGAAATCTCCTCAGCTAAATATCTAAGTTCATCACTTACAAGTTCTACCTTCCACCAAATGTTTGAACATAATTTAGATAAGTTCTTTGCCACTGAATAAAAAGCATTGCCCTTCCTCCATTGTCCAATCATATGTTCGTCATTTTCTTTTAAACCGCACCAGAAGCACAGTTAACATCCACGTGTCTAGCAACATTCTTTTGATGGCGCCATATGTATTCTCTAAGATGATAGACACTTTCTCTATGGCTCTCCTCACTTCCTTCTGAGCCCCCACCAGAATTGCTTTGATGTCCATAATTCTACCAACAGTCTCTTCAAGGCAATCTAGGCTTTTACTATTAGGCAGCTTAAAACTCTTCCAGCCTCCATCTAATACCCAATTCCAAAACCACTTCCACATTGTAGGTACTTGTTAGAGCAGCATTCCCACTTCTCTGGTACAAAATTCTGTCTAAGTTATCTAGAGATGCTATAACAGAAATAATACAAGTGGGTGACTTTAAAAAACAGCAATTTATTTTCTCACAGTTTAGGAGGCTAGAAGTCTGAATTCAAGATATCAGCTTTAGGGGAAGGCTTTCTCTCTCTGTTGGCTCTGGAAGAAGGTTCTTGTCTCTTCAGCTTCTATTCCTTGGCTCCTTGGTAATCGTCATGCGGCATGGCATCTATTTTCCTCCATCTCTGCTTGTTTGCTTCCTCCCTTGCTCAATCTGCTCTTTTTATATCTCAAAAGAGATCGATTTAAGATATACTTTACACTAATACTGCCTCATTAACATAACAAAGACAACCTATTCCCAAATGGGATTAGAACCACAGGTATAAAACTTGTTGCCATAGAGTAGGTTCGGACTCATAGTGACCCTATAGGATAGAGCAGAACTGCCCCATAGTGCTTCCAAGGAGTGACTGGTGGATTCAAACTGCCAACCTTTTGGTTAGCAGCCATAGCTCTCAAACAATGCCACCAGGGCTCCAAACCACAGGTATAGGGATTAGGATTTACAACACATATTTTGGGGGGACACAATTAAATCCATAACAACTTCCTAGCTGATTCTATGAGACCTGCATTACCCTGATACCGAAGCCATACAAACACACTACAAGAAAAGAAAGTTACAAACCAGTATCCCTTATGAATATATATGTAAAAACCCGCAGCAAAATACTAACAAACCAAATTCAGCAGCATATTAAAAGGATTATACACTGAAACCAAGTGGTATTTATCAGGGAATGCAAAGATTGTTCAACATAAGAAAATCAATTAATGCAATACACCACATTAATAGAATTGAAGGGGGAAAAACACATCATCACCTCAACTGATGCAGAAAAAGCATTTGACAAAATCCAATACCCATTCATGATAAAAACACTCAATAAACTAGGAATAGAAGGTGTCATGGATTGAATTATATCCCCCAAAAAATGTATGTATCAATTTGGCCGGGCCATGATTCCTGGTATTGTGTGATTTTCCTATATGTTGTAAATCCTGCCTCTATGATGTTAATGAGAGAAGTGAGCAGAGAGACAGGGGGACCTCATACCACCAAGAAAGCAGTGCCAGGAGCAGAGCATGTCCTTTGGACCTGGGGTCCCTGCGCGGAGAAGCTCCTAGTCCAGGGGAACATTGATGAGAAGGCCGACAGAGAGAGAAAGACTTACCCTGGAGCTGATGCACAAAATTTGGACTTTTAGCCTACTTTACTGTGAAGAAATAAATTTCTCTTTGTTAAAGCCATCCACTTGTGGTATTTCTGTTGTAGCAGCACTAGATGACTAAGACAGAAGAGAACTTCCTCAACATGTTAAAGGCCATTTATGAAAAACTCACAGCTAACATCATACTCAATGGTGAAAGACTGAAAGCTTTTCTCCTAAGATCAGAAACAAAGTAAGAATGCCCGCTTTCTCCACTTCTATTCAACATAGTGCTGGAAGTTCCAGCCAGACAAATTAGGCAAGAAAAAGAGATAAAAGGCATCCAAATTGGAAAGGAAGAAGTAAAATTATCTTTATTTGCAAATGACATGTTCCTGTATGTAGAAAACCTTAAAGGATACACACACACACACACACACACACACACACAAGCTGTTAGAGCTAATAAACAAATTCAGTGAAGTTACAGGATACAAAATGAACACACAAAAATCAGTTGTATTTTTATACATTAGCAATAGTGATCTTAAAACAAATTAAGAAAACAATTACATGCACAACAGCATCAAAAAGAATAAAATACTTAGGAATAAATTTAACTAAGGAAGTGCAAGATTTGTACACTGGAAACTAAAAACATAGCTGAAAGACATTAAAGAAGACCTAAACAAATGGAAAGACATCCCATGTTCATGTATGGACTGGAAGAGTTAATATTGTTAAGATAGCAATACTAAACAAAGAGAATTACAGATTCAGTATAATCCCTACCAAAATCCCAATGGGTTTTTTCTTTCCAGAAATAGAAAAATTTACATGACATTTCAAGGAAACTTGAATAGTCAAAACAATTTTGAAAAAGAAGAACAAAATTGGATTACTCACAGTTCCTAATTTCAAAGTTTACTGCAAAAGAGTGTGGTAGTAGCATAAGGATATAGACCAATGGAACAAAACTGAGAACATAGAAATAAACCTGTACGTATATTGTCAACTGATTTGCAACAGGAGTGCCAAGACCATTCACTGGAGAAAGAATAGTCTCTTCAACAAATGATGGTGGGAAAATTGGATATCCAAGTGCAAAGGAAAGAAGTTGGGCCCTGTCTTAGTCATCTAGTGCTGCTATAACAGAAATACCACAAGTGGATGGTTTTAACGAAGAGAAGTTTATTTCCTCACAGTCAAAGTAGGCTAAAAGTCCAAATTCAGGGCTTCATCTCCAGGGGAAGGCTTTTTGTCTCTGTTGGTCTTCTTCTTTTTGGTGTTCCCCTGGACTAGGAGCTTCTCTGC
>NW_004443971.1:9625377-9628090 GCF_000243295.1 Trichechus manatus latirostris
TGGGAAAATCACACAATACCAGGAATCATGGCCCAGCCAAATTGATACACACATTTTTGTGGGGACATAATTCAATCCATGACAGGCCCTTACCTACACCATATGCAAAAATTAACTCAAGATGGATTAAAGACCTAAATTTAAGAGCTAAAATTATAAAACTGTTAAAAGAAAACATAGAGACAAATGTACGGATCCTTGGATTTGGTAATACTTTTTTAGATATGACACCAAAAGCATAAGCAGCAAAAGAAAAAAATAGATGAATTGGACTTAATCAAAATTAAAAATTTTGTGCATTAAACAACACTATCAAGAGAGTGAAATGACAGCCCACATACTGGAAGAAAATATTTGCAAATCATATATAGATAAGTATTTAATACCCAAACTATATCAAGAACTCCTATCATTCAACAACAAAAAGACAACTACCCAATTTTAAAAAAATGGGCAAAGACTTGAATAGACATTTCTACAAAGAAGATATACAAGTGGCTAAGAAGCACATGAAAAAATGCTTAACATCATTAGTCATCAAGGAAATGCAAAGCAAAACCCAAGACACCACTTCACACCCACTAGGATGGCTATGATAAAAAAAGGAAAATAACAAGTGTTGGAGAGGATGCGGAAAAATTGGAACCCAATGGAATATTATTTAGCCATAAAAAGGAATGAAGTTCTGATACATGCGATAACATGGATGAACCTTTAAAAGCCAGACACACAGAGGCGAGGCCAAGACAGTGGAGTAGTCCGATGCTTCAGTGGTCCCTCTGACAATAAAGACTTGAAAAAACAAGTGAATCGATTATATATGACAATCTAGAAGCCCTGAACATCAAAGGCAAAGTTGAAGAATTGGACTGAGTGGCAGGGGAAGGGAAAGACAGTTTGGAAGCAGCAAGGAATTGCTGGACCTCACTCAGCGGTAGCCGGAGCACTTCGGGCCACATCAGCTCACGGTGCATAGTGATGCAAGCAGTGGTGGTTGGGAGGCATTTTCCATATCGGGAGAGACCCAGTGGCAAAGAGTCTACTCAGCCATCCAGAACCAGTGAGAAGCAGCCCTCAATCGGCAAAAGATAAGCACTTGCATCTGGCCTACAGCATGGCTCAAAAACACCCCACCTTTAGGAAAAACCTCTCTCCCATTTACCTCCCCACTCCCTGCTCTGCACTGGGTACGGGACGGCTTCAGCGATGGCCGAATCCCCTGGGCCAGAAGTAGAACTCGTCACACGCCCTGAGCCATTCTCCCAGCCTTGGAGAGGAAACAAATTAACAAACAGTGGAAAAAATAATCTGCCGGCTACCTTAAGCCAGGAACTCAGGGTAGGCACAGCTCCTTTGCCTAGGCACAGAAGGGATCCACAGACTTTGAGTGCATTTACCCCTGCATAGACTTGTGTGGGCCCATCTCAACAGTGTAGGCCCTCATTACCACAATACAACAGGGTATACCTGAAGTCTACCATCAATCGTTTCAGCTGTGAAGTGGCAGGTTCTTGACATTTGACACTGCTCTGCCCATTAAGCAGGGTCTTCACCTACCCACATCAGGGGACTGAGGACTGGTGGCTCCACCCACATCACCTAGCAACCTGCGACAGTGGCCCAAGAATAAGTGGTGCCTCTCAGTCCTTACAGCCAACAACATTGGGTGCTCACAGTCCATCTGCAAAACACACCCACCTATGCACTCCAGGAAACAGGAACATGCTTTCCTCCTGGACACTCGGGGGCGGCCATCAGCACCCTGCCTTGCTTAGCGAGTGACCCCCTGCTGCAGCCAGATGCCTGTGCCTACATCAATCACCCATTCCTGTCTAGAACTGTAGGTGAGAGCCTGCACCACACACTTGGTGGCCGACTACCTGGAAGCTGAATCTATAGAGGAGGAGTAGGCAGACTCCTGGGCTCACATACTTAGTGGCAGGTCTGGTGACCTGGTGGCAGGACTTTGGAGTTTCAGGGGTGCCGGTGATCAGGCTAGCTCACATGAGCAGCTTATTTGGGCATACCAAAACAAAACAAGAAGCTAGGATACAGTAAGCAAACATAAAATAAATAAATGTAATAACTTATTGATAGCTCAGAGAAAACAGTCAATATCAAATCACATAAAGAGGCAGACCATGATGGCTTCAGCAAGCACCCAAAATAAAGAAGCAAGAAATTTTCTGGAGGAAGAAAATTTATTGGAATTACCGGAGGCAGAATACAAAAGACTAACATACAGAACTCTTCAAGAGATCAGGAAGGAAATCATGCAAAACACAGACCAAGCAATAGAGGAACTTAAGAAGATTAGAGAGGAGCATAATGACAAATTTAACAGGCTGCAAGAACCCATAGAGAGACAGCAACCAGAAATCCAGAAGATTAACAATTAAAACTTCAGAATTAGACAACTCAATAGAAAGTCATCGGAGCAGAATTGAGGCAATGGAAGTTAGAATTAGTAAGGTTGAAGATAAAGCATTTGACACCAACTTATTTGAGGAAAAACCAGATAAAAGGATTTTAAAAAATGAAGAAACCCTAAGAATTATGTGCAACTATAACAAGAGGGATAACCTATGAGTGACTGGAGTACCAGAATGAGGGGGATAACAGAAAGTACAGAGAGAGAATTGTTGAAGATTTGTTGACAGAAAACTTCCCTGATATCGTGAAAGATGAAAAGATATCTATCCAAGATGCTCAT
>NW_004443971.1:9628625-9643569 GCF_000243295.1 Trichechus manatus latirostris
AAATCTGATCAGCATCTAATCTCTAAAATCTACAAGATACTGCAAAACCTCAACAACAAAAAGACAACCCAATTATAAAATGGGCAAAGGATATGAACAGGCACTTTGTCAAAAAAGACATTCAGGTGGCTAACACACATGAAGAAATGCTCACAATCATTAGCCATTAGAGAAATGCACATCAAAACTACAATAAGATACCATCTCACCCCAACAAGGCTAGCATTAATCCAAAAAACACAAAATAATACATGTTGGTGAGGTTGTGGAGAGACTGGAACACTTATACACTGTTGGTGGGAATGTAAAATGGTACAACCACTTTGGAAATCAATTTGACACGTCCTTAAAAAGCGAGAAATAGAAGTACCATATGATCCAGCTATCCCACTCCTTGGAATATATCCTACAGAAATAAGAGTCGTCACACGAATAGATATATGCACACCCATGTTCACTGCAGCATGGTCTTTTTACTAGATAGCAAAAAGATGGAAACAACCTAGGTGCCCAACAATGAATGGATAAACAAATTATGGTATATTCACACAATGGAATACTATGCAAGAACAATGATGAATCCATGAAGCATCTTATAACGTGAAGGAACCTGGAAGGCATTATGCTGAGTGAATTTAGTCAGTCACAAAAGGACAAATATTGTATAAGACCACTATTATAAAAGGTTTAAACGCAGAAGAAAACCTTCTTTGATGGTTACGGGAGTGGGGAGGGAGGGAGAAAGTTATTCACTAACTAAATAGCTGACAAAAATTATCTTAGGTGAAGGGAAGGACAAACACACTACAGGGGAATTCGGCACAACTGGGCTAAACCAAAGCTAAGAAGTTTCCTGGATACAGCCAAACACTTCGAGGGACAGAGTGGCAGGGTCAGGGGTCTGGGGAGCATGGTTTCAGGAGACATCTAGGTCAATTGGCATAACAAAGTTTATTAAGAAAATGTTCTGCATCCCACTTTGGTGAGTGGCATCTGGGGTCTTAAAAGCTAGTGAGTGGCCATTTAAGATGCATCAATTGGTCCCAACCCACCTGGAGTGAAGAAGAATGAAGAACACCAAAGACACAAGGGAAGTACTAGCCAAGAGACAAAAGGGCCATATAAACCAGAGACTGCATTAGCCTGAGACCAGAAGAACTAGATGGTGCCCAGCTACAACCAATGACTGCCCTGACAGAGAGCACAACAGAGAGTCCCTGATGGAGCAGGAGAAAAATGAGGTGCAGAACTCAAATTCCAGTAAAAAGACCAGATTTAATGGTCTGACTGAGACTAGAGGAACCCCAGAAAGCATGGCCCCTGGACTCTCTGCCAACCCAGAACTAAAACCATTCCCACGGCCAACTCTTCAGACAAAGATTAGACTGGACTATGGGACATAAAATGATACTCGTGAAGAGAGTGCTTCCTAGCTCAGGTAGATACTTGTGACTAAATGTGCAGCTCCTGTTTGGAGGTGAGATGAGAAGGCAGAGAGGGTCAGGAGCTGGTTGAATGGACACGGGAAATACGGGTGGAAAGGAGGAGTGTGCTGTCACAGTATAGGGAGAGCAATTAGGGTTATATAACAATGTACGTACAAATTTTTGTATGAGAGACTAACTTGATTTGTAAACTTTCACTTACAGTACAACAATAAACTTAAAAAAAAAAAGCCAGACACAAGAGGACAAATATTATATAATTCCACTTATATGAAAAATACAGGTAGTTCCCAACTTAGGATATATTTGAGTTACAAAGAACTGCACATAAAACAGTCCTTTTTTTGGTACATCTTATGATTAGTATTATGTACTGTGCTACACACAATGTTGTAGCACATAAAAGGACCATACAGACAACTCTCACTAATTTTCTGACTAGAAACACAATCCCCATTCCCAAGGATAATCCAGATGATCCAGAACCTTCCACAAGAGGAGTTATTACCACAAATGACAAAATGTCAATGTCATCTTCTTTTTATGGACGTGTGTATTTTTTTATGTATGCATGTACGTGTTAAAATATATTGTGTTTATATGAAATGTTTCCAACTCCCAAAGACAAATACAAATTGGGTTTATAGATACTGACAATGTAAGGCAATTAAAAAAAAAAAAAAAGAGGTATTTGACTTATGTCAGAACGGACTGTCATGGATCGAATTATGTCCCCCAAAAAATGTGTGTATCAGTTTGGCTGGGCCATGATTCCTGGTATTGTGTGATTTTCCTATATATTGTAAATCTTGCCTCTATGATGTTAATGAGGGAAGATGGGCGGCAGTTGTGTTAGCGAGGAAAGATTCAATCTACAAGATTGGATTGTGTACTGAAGCAATCTCTTGAGGTATAAAACAGAGAAGTGAGCAGAGAGACAGAGGGACCTCATACCACCAAGAAAGCAGTGCCAGGAGCAGAGCATGTCCTTTGGACCCGGGCTCCCTGCACGGAGAAGCTCCTAGTCAGGGAAATATTGATGAGAAGGCCAACAGAGAGAAAGCCTTCCCCTGGAGCTGACACCCTTAATTTGGACTTTTAGCCTACTTTACTGTAAGGAAATAAACTTCTCTGTTTAAACCATCCACTTGTGGTATTTCTGTTACAGCAGCACTAGATGACCAAGACACCGACTTAAAACAGAATCATTTGAACAGAGCTCCACTGTAAGTCAGGGACTACCTGTATCTAAAACAGGGAAATTCATAGCAACAGAAAGTAGATTAGAGGTTACTAGTTGCTGGGAGAGGAGGGAACGGGGAGCTATTGCTTAATGGGTACAGAGTTTCTGTTGAGGATGATGAAAAAATTTTGGAAACGGGTAGTGGTGATGGTTGCACAACATTGTAAATGTAATTAATGACACTAAATTGCACACTTAAAAAGGGCTAAAATGGCATATTTTATTTGTGTATATTTTATCACAAAAAAAATTTTAAGACAAGTTGCAGAAGACTAGATATGGCATGATATTTTTATAAAGGCAAGCTCTCTCCCACCCTCTCTCTTCATATATATATATAAAATATATATATATTTGAACATATGTGCTCTATGTGAACTATTTAAAAAATGCACATAGACACACACCACATGATTCCAGATAGTGGTTACCTTGGGCAGGGCATCCACAGATGGGAACAATAAAGTACACACACTTTACTTTCAACATTATTGATAATGTGGAGAGGCGGGTGTTCACAGGTGTTTGCTTTATTATTTCCTTTCATATACATTGCATATATTCTTTTGTACATATCAAATATTACATGATAAGAGAATTTGAAGAATTGTAAGGATAAGGCAATGTTTTTGATATAATGTTAAAATGAAATATAGAACTTTGTATACAGTATGCATCTGTTTTGTTTTAAAATAGACACACACTTCATACGTAAATATTTGTGTGCATGGAAAAAAGATTGAATGATACATCAAAATACTATGAATGAATATCTCTGGATATTAATAAGATGGTTAAGGTTATGTGTCAACTTGACTGGGCCATGATTCTCAGTGGTTTGGCAGTTATGTAATGATGTGGTTTGGCAGTTATATAATGATGTAATTTGACAGTTATGTAATGATGTAGTCATTCTCCATCATGTGATCTGATATGACCAGCCAATCAATCGTAAAGGGAGTTTCCTCACAGGTGTGGCCTGCACCCAATATATATATAGGTGTCCTGGCAAAGCTCACTTGCTTACTCTGGATCCTGCATCCTGCTCATCATCATCTGAATTCCAGTTCTTGGGACTTGAGCCAGTGGCCTGCCATCTTACCTGCTGATTTGGATTCATTGGCCTCCACAGCCTGTGAGCAGGTACCTGCCGCCTGACCTGCCAATCTTGGGTTCATCAGCCCCTGCAGCTACATGAGGCAGGAGAAGCCTCCAGCCTGACGCCTGACCTACCAACTTGGGACTTGCCAGCCTCTACAACCATGTGAGCCATTTCCTTGAGATAAATATGTATATACATTTCACTGGTTTTTCTTCTACAGAGAACCCAGTCTAAGAAAATTGGGATGACATAATTTATTATTTTTTGTTCATACTTTCATGTATTTTCCAAATGACTTACAGTGCACAAATGTTTATTAATTTTATAATCACAAAAATTTCAAATTTGATAGGAATTAAAACACTTTTCTTAAAAATTCTGTCAATATTCACATGTCTAAAAATTCATTTTGACTCTATTAAACTGGCTAGTGAATATAAAGATGTTCATTACATAGTTCTTTGCACATTTCTATATCTGTGAAGTAATTTATAGTGTTTTCTAAAATAAATGTTTGAAAGTAATTACACGATTGTAGGGTTTTGTTTTTACTTTTTGTTTTTAAGTAGCATTAGTGAAAAGGCTAGAACAAAGCACTCCCTCTCTGAACCTTGACAAACACTGGGATTGTGTCTGCAGCTTTGGTCACAAGTAGCTACCTGGTCCTACGGACTGTATAACACTAAATCTTCTTGAGAATCCTAAAATGTGATAGTGGCACCAGATGAAATTGCCTCAAAGGATTTGGAAGGGACAGTTTCTTCTGGCTCCAAGAAAGCTAATGTTATATTTCTGTGTTGTAAGACTTTTTTCAAGAATTAGTCCTTACTCTGAATGGTTATGAAATTTCAGTTTGTTGAATATTTATTAATGCATCAAAAATCTCTTAATTATTTTACAGTGATTTTTCTAAACATTTTTAAGTCACTGTATTTGGCTAGAGTTGCAAAAATACAATGTTAACCTTAATATCAAAAACATTTTCAACTTCCAGGCAACATGGCACTATAGACAAGCACTATGTCATCCTTCTACAACAAAGACCTGAAAAAATAAGTCAAACACAGACAAACGTCAATCCTGGAACCCTAAGCATCAAACAAAGAGATAAAGAACTCAGCCAAGCGCTGAATGGAGTAAGAAACTGACAGAAAACAGAGAGTGAGGAGAGTTAAGAGCGGAGGTCCCCTATCAGCTAACACAGCACAGATTCACCATCTTGAACTCCTATCAGAGACTGGTGAACAGGGAGTACGGGAAAGCAGCTTCATGGAGCTCCCAGCAGGAGACAGAACAACCGGTAACCAGCGATATACACTTTCCCACCCCTCACCCCTCTTCACCCCCACTCAGCCTCCTCTGCTTCCTAATTCCTCTGCCACAATCTCTTGCCTGGGAGGCACCAGCTTCAGCCCTGTGCCACTTGGATTCCACCTGTCCACACTGGCCAGCTCCTTGAGTACTATTTGCTTGTTGCTGGTGTTGCTTTTTTCTGCTTCTTTTGGTTTCTTCCATACTCTCATCACCTCCCCCTCCTTTCTCTCAAATACCTGGCTCCATGTGCCATCTTCGCTTCTTTTTGAAAGGCTGTGAAATGTCGCTCGACTGTGAAACTGCTTCATAGCTCATGTCGCCACCCCGGTAGGATCCCCGGGGCTTTTTGTTTGTTTGTTTCTTTTGATTTGTTCTGTTTTGTTTTGTTTGTTTCTTTGTTTTCTTATTCTTATCTCAGCTTGGGAGCCCCTTCTAGCCGTGCTGAACTGCGCAGATTGGGAGCTACTTCCCTAGTCTGCACAGCCACATGGTGGGATCCCTGGGGGCATTTCTTTTTTCTCTTTGTTTTATTTTCCATCTTTTCTCCTTTATGTCTTTCTTCATTTCTCAGTTTCTCGTCTCTTTATACTTACCTTCTCTTCTAGTTTCATGAATACCTGCTGCAGTGTGACACCTCTACCCCTTCTAGCCAGGCTGTACTTTACAGATTAGGAGCCACTTCCGCAGTCTTCATAGCCACACTGGTGGGATCCCTGGGGGCTTTGGTTTTCTTTTTTTCTAATTTTTACATATTTTTTCTTTTTTTTTTATTTTTTATTTTTCTCCATTTCTCGGTTTCTCGTCTCTCCACTCCAGAGGCAAGCTCCCTTAGCACTATTTCTGTTTGTTTGTTTGTTTGGGCTCTTGTTTCTCTCTCCTCTTTCCCATACCCATCTTAGCTCCACACATCACAATCACCCCCCACCCCCCGCCTACCTGCACCATGCGCTGAACATCACACCCCAGAGCAGCACAGTCACGGCCTACTGGAACCTTCCCTGCACTGATTCCAGGCCCCCTCTGTCGGCCCTACTACATGCCACAAACAACCCATCCCAGCAACTCCTCTTCAGCTGGACCTGCCCTGCTGCACAAAGCTGAGCGACTGACCCTGCCAATTTGACAAGGAGGTGAAAAGCATCCTGCCCACAGATGAGCACACAACAAAGAATGCACAGAGTGCCTGCTCAGACATAACCAAATAAAACAAAAAAGCAGGACAAGACAAACAAATCTACAATCAATAAATGAGGAAAATTACTGAATGTCCTGCAGCACACAATATCAAAACATATATTAAAAAAAAGAACAGAATGGTTCCAGTAGGTGTCCAAAATAAAACACAAGATGACTTTCCAGTAGAAGAAAAGGCACTAGAACTACCTGATAGGGAATTGAAATCTCTAATATTCAGAGTTATCCAAGAGCTGAACAAACAGCAGACAAAAATGAGGAAAAAATAGACAAATTCATGGAAACAGCAGAAAAATTCATGGAAAATACAGATTAAAAAATGGAAGAATTCAGGAAAATAACACAGGAGCAAAATGCCAAAATAAATTAACAACTAGAAATCATACAAAAACAACAATTAGAAACCCAAAAGATAAACAAAAAGATTTCAGAAATGGACATTGTCATAGAAGGGCTGAGGAGCAGGTTTGAAATGTTTGAAGACAGTTCAGCGAAACTGAAGACAAACACTTAAATACAACTCTGTTTGAGGAAAAATCAAAAAAAGAAAAATGAAGAAACCCTGAGAATTATGTGGGACTCAATCAAAAGCAAAAATTTGGGAGTGATCAGCGTTCCAAAACTGGGGAAGAAAACAGAAAACACAGAGAGGATCATTGAAGAACTGCTGACAGAAAACTTCCTCAATATCATGAAACATGAAAAGATGACCATCAAAGAAGCTCAACGAACCCCATATAGGACAGACCCCAAGAGAAAATCATCAAGGCCTATCATAATCACACTCGATAAAACCAAAGACAGAGTAAGAATCCTGAGAGCAGCTTGCGAAAAGTAACATACAGAGGAGAAACAGTAAGACTAAGCTCGGATTATTCAGCAGAAAACATATAGGCAAGAAGGCAATGGGATGACATATATAAAACCCTGAAAGAAAAAATTGCCAGCCAAGAATAATATATCCTGCAAAACTTTCATTCAGATATTATGGTGAAATTAGGATATTTCCAGATAAACAGAAAGTAAGGAACTGTGTAAAAACAAAATCAAACTTACAAGAAATGTTAAAGGGAGTCCTTCGGTCTGAGAACAAACATCAGACCACAGGCTGAATCTAGGATCCAGGATCATACCAACCAGATACCAACCTAGGAAATGAACTCTCAAGGACTATGTAAAACCAAAACAATACAACATGGAACCAGAGAGGTTAATCTGTAAATGAAAACAACATCAGAACAATAAAAGAGGGAATAAAAGATGTAGGTATAGAATATTCTAATGGAGAGGAAGGCAAGGCGATACCAAGCAATAACAGACTGGTTCAAACCTAGGAAGATAAGGGGACCTTTCAAGATAACTGCAAAGAAAGTTAACAAACCTACTCGTCAAAATAAAGAAGAAAAACATAAAATCTCAGGAAAAACAAAATCTACAAAAACAAAAGAAATGAAAACAAAATGCACAAACACAGGGAATCCAGCACAGAATAGTAAGAGGAACAAAGAAAATGTCAGAACCACAAAAAAAAAGGACTACAAAATGACAGCAATAAACTCACACCTATCAATAATTACACTGAATGTAAATGGCCTAAATGCACCTATAAAGTGACAGAGAGTGACAGAATGGATTTAAAAAAAAAAACAAGATCCAACAATATGCTGTTTACAAGAGACACATCTTAGAAACAAAGATGTAAATTTATTAAAAATCAACGGATGGAAAAAAAATACTTCAAGCAAACAGCTACCAAAAAAGAGCAGGAGTGGCATACTAATCTCAGATAAAATAGACTTTAAAACAAAATCCAGCATAAAAGATAAAGAAGGGCACTATATCATGATTAAAGGGATGATCCAGCATGAAGACATAACCATAATAAACATCTATGCACCCAATGAAAGGGCTCCAAAATACATAAAACAAACTCTAACAGCACTGAAAAGAGAAACTGATAGTTCCACAATAATAGCAGGAGACTTCAACACACCACTCTCAGTAAAGGACAGAACACCTAGAAAGAAACTCAACAAAGATACAAAGGACGTAAAGGGCACGATCAGCCAACTTGACCTCATAGACATATATAGAACACTGTACCCAACAGCTGCAAAGTACACATTCTTTTCCAATGCACATGGAACATTCTCCAGAATAGACCACATCTTAGGCCACAGAGCAATCCTCAACAAGATCCAAAACGCTGAGATAATACAAAGTATTTTCTCTGACCACAACACCATCAAGGTAGAAATTAACAACAGGAGGAGCAAGGGAAAAAAAATCAACTACATGGAAACTGAATAATGCCCTGCTTACACATCACTGAGTAACAGAAGAAATCAGAGATGGAATCAAAAAATTCCTAGAATCAAACAAGAATGAAAACACATCATAATTTCTTGAAGAGTTCTGTATATTAATCTGTTGTATTCTGCCTCCAGTAATTCCAAGAAATTTTCTTTCTCTGGAAAATTTCTAGATTCTTTATTTTGGGAGCTTGTTGAAGCCATCATGGATTGCCTCTTTATGTGATTTGATATTGACTGCTGTCTCTGAGCCATCAATAAGTTATTATATTTATTTATTTTATGTTAGCTTACTGTGTCCTAGCTTCTTGTTTTGTTCTGATATGCCCAATAGGTTGCTTATATGAGCTAGTTTGATTATTGGCACCTCTGAAGCTCTAACGTCCTGTCACCAGGTGGTTAGATCTATTACTAGGTATGTGAGTTCAGGAGCCTGCCCACTCCTCCTGCATGGATTCAGCTCAGGTTCCCAGGCAGACAGCCACCAAGTGTGTGGCGGAGGCTCTCACTTACAGTCCTAGACAGGCATGGGTGATTGATGTACTCACAGGCATCAGCAGGGGTACACATTCTGAGCAAGGCAGGGGGCTGACCCCCCCGCCGAGCGTCCAGGAGGAAGGTGTGTCCCTATTACCTAGACAGTGTAGGTGGGTGGGTTTTGCAGCTGGACTATGAGCACCAAATGCTGTTGGCTGTAAGGACTAGGGGGCGTCTCTTATTCATGGGCTCCTATCTCAGGTGGCTACGTGGTGTGGGTGGAGACACCAGTCCTCAGTCCCCTGATGTGGGTAGGTGAAGACTCTGCTTAATGAGCAGAGCAGTGTCAAATGTCAAGAACCTGCCACTTCACAGCTGAAACAATTGAAGTTAGACTTCAGGTATATACCCTGTTGTATTGTGGTAATGAGGGCCTATGCTGTTGAGATGGGCCCACACAAGTCTACGCAGGGGGAAATGCACTCAAAGTCTGTGGATCCCTTATGCCTGTGCCTCGGCAAAGGAGCTGTGCTTAACCTGGGTTCCTGGCTTAGGGGAGCCGGCAGTTTATTTTTTCCTGTTTGTTAATTTGTTCACTTTCCAAGGCTGGGAGAATGTGTCAGGGCATGTGACGGATTCTACTTCCAGCCCAGGGGACTCGGCAATTGCTGAAGCTGGTCCAGGACCCAGTGCAGAGCAGGGAGCGGGGAGATAAATGGGAGAGAGGTTTTTCCCTAAGAGGGGTGTTTTTGATCAGCACGGTAGGCCGTACGGAAGTGTTTATCTTTCGCCAGTGGACGGCTGCTTCTCACTGGTTCTGGATGGGCGAGAGGACTCTCCGGTGCTGGGTCTCTCCAGGCGTGGAAAATGCATCTCCCGAGCACCGCTACTTGCCTGCCTCACCCATGAGCTGCTCAGGCCTCACCAGGTCAGGTCTGACAACTCCTCACTGCTTCTAAACCGTCTCTCCCTCCCCCTGCCACTCAGTCCAGTTCTCAACTTTGCCTTAGATGTTCAGGGCTTCTAGATTGTCATATATAATTTATTCACTTGTTTTTTTCTGTCTTTGTTGTAAGAGGGTCCACTGGAAGTGTCTGACTACTCCGCCATCTTGGCCCTGCCTCTAAACCATGAATTCTTGAGGCAAGAAACAGAGCCTAGTGTACAGTAAGAATGAAACGAAATGTATGGTTATTAATATTAATAGTCATTACCTAATGCTCCCTACTAGTGTCAGACACTTATACACATGCAAACTTAATCTTGAATATATAAGTCATTATTGTCTCTGTTCCCAGCGGAGGAACAGAGGCCCAGAGAGGTGAGTAACTCACCCCTGGGCATTTACCAGTGAGTGACAGAAGCAGGATCTGAACTCACATCTCTCTGACTCCAAAATCCGTGAAGAGCCACCAACCCCAAGCTGTTGTTGGGTGTCATGACTCATATCCATTCATTCATTCAACACATGTTTCTTGAGCACCTACTATATTCTAGGCACTTTACCAAGTGCTGAAGATGCAGAAATGAACCAAGCAGGTGAGGTCTCTGTCCTCATAGAAGACAGAGAACAAATAAGTTAACAAATAAACAAGACAGGCACAAATTTGATATGCTGGGGTCCTTTCTAGGGAGGGAGGGAACAGAGGATCTGGCTGAGCCCTAGCAGTGAAAAGGAGCTGGCCTTCAGGAGACCTGGAAGAATAGCTGCGCAGGCAGATGGGTCAACAAAGGCAAAGAAGCTAAGATGTGACCAAGCTGGGAATGTTCTCTAAGTAGGAGAGGGGCCAGAGGGCCTGAAGATTCATGAGAAATGGGGAGAGTGGTAAAACGTGAAGTAGGAAAAGAAGGCTGGGTCCACACCTTGCAGGACCTTATAGACTGTGGAAAGGAGAAATGGAAAGCCCTTGAAGATTTTCTGTCATAAGAATGATGTGATTTCAGTTATGTTTTAAAGGATATTTTTAAACTACCAGTTGCCATGGAGATCACTCTGACTCATGATGATCCTGTGTATATCAGAGTAGAACTGTTCTCCACAGGGTTTTCAATGGATGATTTTTCAGAATTTGATTGTCAGGCCTTTCCTGTGAGTGCCTTTGGGTGGACTCAAATCTTCAACCTTTCCATTAGCAGCTGAGCATGTAAACCATTTGCACCACCCAGGATCTCCTGGAAGGCTGTTACTATTACTAACTTCTTAAACAGCGTTGGAGTTTGCTGATAATTATTATAACAATGTTTTAAAACAATTATTTTAGAAGACAAGAAAAAGAGTGAAAAAGAAGGGAGCAGACGGCTACCATTACTGAACACTTCGATCAAAGATTCTATAGAAGAATCTTGATCAAAAGGGAAAAAAGGTAGAACATATTTTCAAATTCTCAATGGAATCCAGACTTTCTGAATCCATTGTGGCTGAATGAGCGCCTGAAACTACTGCCCTGAGATAATCTTTAAACTTTAAACTAAAATTACCCCCTGAAATCTTCTCTGAACCAAAATATAGCTTATCTTAATTAGTAAAGTACATCTGCTTTGAGCATTGGCTCTTTTAAAGAGTCGTCTATGTGAGATCAAAGTGACAAAGGCAACTCAAAAGGTTGGATGGGAAGCTTAGGGGGCAGTGAGTTTAAGATAATGGTGGTAGAATAATTTGAAAAAGTATAGCAAGAATGGTTGCACAACCTGAAAAATGTAATTAATGTCACTGAATTGTACATGTAGAAATCGTGCAAATGGTGTATCCTTGGCTGTATATATTTGCACAAAAATAAATTTTAAAAGAAAAAAAAAAGAAGGGCAGAGAAGGTGGGGGTAGCTTGGAAGTAAAGTTATTTAGCCAAAAAATGCTGGTGGGATCCCCAGGGCTTTCGGTTTGTTTGTTTTTATTTCTTCTGTTTTGAGTTGTTTGTTTTCCTTTTCTTTTCTAGGCTTGGGAGCCTCTTCTAGCTGGGTAGCACTGCGTGGCTTGGGAGCTACTGCCTCAGTCTGTGCAGCTGCACAGTAGGATCCCTAGGAGCATTTCTTTTTTCTTGTTTGCTTTCTTTTCTTTTCTCTCTTTTTCCCTTCTTGTCTTTCTTCATTTCTCAGTTTCTCGTCTCTCTAAACTTACCTTCTCTTCCTGTCTCCTGAAGACCTGGTGCTGTGTGACACCTCTACCCCTTCTAGCCAGGCTCTACTTCACGGCCTGGGAGTAACTTCCTCAGTCCTCGCAGCCACACTGGTGGAATCCCTGGGGGCTTTTCTTTTCTAATTTTTATTTATTCATTTGTTTATTTCACCATTTTTCTTTTTGTTTTTCTCCATTTCTCAGTCTCTCATCTCTCCACTCCAATGGCAAGCTCCCCTAGTGTTCTTTTTTGTTTGTTTGTTTGCATGTTTTTAGCCCCTGTTCCTCTCTCCTCTTTTCTTTCCTATACCCATTATAGCTCCACATATTATAATCCCATTCCTTCCTGCCTTCCTGTACCATGTGCTGAACATCACACCCCCAAGCAACGCAGGCACAGTTACCAGAACCAGCCCTGCACTGATTGCCAGCATGCCTGTCAGCCCTACTACATGTCACAAACAACCCATCCAAGCAACTCCCCTTCAGGTGGACCTGCCCTGCTGTACCATTCCTGAGCTACTGACCCTGCACATTGGAGAAGGGGGCAAAAAGTATCCTGCCCACAGACAAGCAAACAAAGAATGCACACCCCGCCTGCTCAGACATAACCAAATAAAACAAAAATGCAAGATGAAACAAACAAATCTACAATCAATAAATGAGAAAATAACTACTGAATGTCCAGAAAACAGCAGACAATATCAAAACATATTTAAAAAAAGGACAAGACAGTTCCAGTAAGGGTCCAAAATAAAACACCAGATGGCTTTCCAGTAGAAGAAAAGTCTCTAGAAATACCTGATAAGGAATTCAGATTTCTAATATTCAGAGCTATCCAAGAGTTGAAGCAAAAAGCAGATAAAAATGAGGAGAAAAATAGACAAATTCATGGAAAATACAGACAAAAAAATAAATAGAAGAATTCAGGAAAATAACACAGGAACAAAATGCCAAAATAAATTAACAACTAGAAATCATACAAAAACAACAATTAAAAATCCAGAAGATAAACAACAAGATTTCAGGAATGGATATTGTCATAGAAGGACTGAGGAGAAGGTTTGAAATGATGGAAGACAGGATCAGTGAAATTGAAGACAAAAACTTGGATACAACCCTGTTTGAGGAAAAAAAATCACAAAAAAAGAAGAAAAATGAAGAAACCCTGAAGATTATGTGGGATTCAATCAAAAGCAAAAATTGTGAGTGATCGGAGTTCCATAACAGAGGGAGAAAACGGAAAACACAGAGAGGATCATTGAAGAACTGCTGACAGAAAACTTCCCCAATATCATGAAAGATAAAAAGCTGACCATCCAAGAAGCTCAACGAACCCCATATAGGATAGACTCCCCCCAAAAAACAAGAAGGCATATAATAATAACACTCGCTAAAACCAAAGACAAGAAAGAATTCTGAGAGAAGCTTGAGAAAAACGAAAAGTCACATACAGAGGAGAAACAATAAGACTAAGCTCAGATTATCTGGCAGAATCCATGCAGGCAAGAAGTCAATGGGATGACATATATAAAACCCTGAAAGAAAAAAATTACCAGCCAAGAATATATGCTGCAAAACTTTCATTCAAATATGATGGTGGAATTAGGATATTTCCAGATAAAGAGAAATTAAGGGACTATGTAAAAACCAAACAAAACTTACAAGAATTATTAAAGGGAGTCCTTCAGTGTGAGAACAAACAACATCAGACCACAGGCTGAATCTAGGATGCAGGATTGTACTAGCCAGATACCAACCTAAGAAATGAACTCTCAAGGACTATCCAAAACCAAAAGAACTAAAACAGGGAAGCAGAGAGGTTAATCTGTAAATGAAAACATCAGAACAATAAAAGACATAATAAATGGTATAGGTATAGAATCTTCTAATGGAGATGAAGGCAAGGTGATACCAAACAATAATAGATTGGTTCAAACCTAGGAAGATAAGGGTAAATTTCAAGGTAACCACAAAGAATGTTAACAAACCTACTCATCAAAATAAAGAAGAAAAACAAGTCTCTGTAAAAACAAAACCTACAAAAACAAAAGAAATGAAAAAAAATCCACAAACAACAGGAATTCACCACAGGAGAGTAAGAGGAACAAAGAAAACGTCAGCACCACAAAAAAAGCACTACAAAATGACAGCAATAAACTCTGATCTATCAATAATTACACTGAATGTAAATGGCCTAAATGCAGCCATAAAGAGACAGAGGGTGACAGAATTGATTAAAAAAACAGGATCCATCAATACGCTGTCTACAAGAGACACAACTTAGAAACAAAGAAGTAAATTTATTAAAAATCAAAGGATGGAAAAAATATATCAAGGAAACAGCTACCAAAAAAGAGCAGGTGTGGAAATACTAATCTCAGATAATATAGACTTTAAAACAAAAGCGACTATTAAAGACAAAGAAGGACACTATATAATGATTAAGGGGATGATCCACCATGAAGACATAACCATAATAAACATCTACGCACCCCATGACAGTGCTCCAAAATACATAAAACAAATTCTAACAGCACTGAAAAGAGAAAATGACAGTTCCATAATAATAGTAGGAGACTTCAACACATCACTCTTGGTAAAAGATAGAACATCAAGAGAGAAACTTGACAAAGATACAGAAGACCTAAAGGGTATGATCAGCCAACTTGACCTCATAGACATATATAGAACATTCTACCCAACAGCTGCAAAGTACACATTCTTTTCCAATGCACATGGAAC
>NW_004443971.1:9646229-9652733 GCF_000243295.1 Trichechus manatus latirostris
GAAATAACAAACATTGGAGAGGCTGCGGGGAGACTGGAACTCTTACACAACCCTGGCATTACTGGCACGAACCAAAAACACTAGAAATAACAAACGTTGGAGAGGCTGCGGGGAGATTGGAACTCTTACACACTGCTGTGGGAACACAAAATGATACAACCATTTTGGAAAATGATATGGTGCTTCCTTAGAAAGCTAGAAATAGAAATACCGTATGATCCAGCAATCCCACTTCTAGGAAGAAATCCTAGAGAACTAAGAGCCGTCACACGAATAGATATATGCACACCCACATTCACTGCAGCACTGTTCACGATAGCAAAAGATGGAAACAACCCAGATGCCCATCAACAGATGAATGGATAAACAAACTATGGTACATGCACACAATGCAGTACAATGCAACGATAAAGATCAATGATGAATCTGTGAAGCATCTCATAACATGCATCAAACTGGAGGACATTATGCTGAGTGAAATAAGTCAATCACAAAAGGACAAATATTGTATGAGACCTCTAATGTAAAAACTCATGAAAAAGTTTACACACAAAAAGAAACAATCTTTGTTGGTTACGAGCGATGGGATGGGTAGGTGGTGGAAACTGAATAGACAATAGATAAGTGGTAACTTTGGTGAAGGGTAAGACAGTACACAATACTGGGGAAGCCAGCACAATTTGTACAAGGAAAGGTCCTGGAAGCTCCATAGACAAATCCAAACTCCATGAGGGTCTGAATTGCTGGGCGGAGGGCTGTGGGGACCATGGTCTTGGGGAACATCTAGCTCAACTGACATAATACAGTTTATAAAGGAAGCGTCTGGCGTCTTAAAAGCCTGTGAGCAGCCATCTAAGATTCTCCACTGGTTTCACCCCTTTGGGAGCAAGGGAGACTGAAGAAAACGAGACAGAAGGGAAAGATTAGTCCAAAGGACTAATGGACCACAACTGCCACGGCCTCCACCAGACTGAGTCCAGTACAACTAGATGGTGCCTAGCTACCACAACTGACTGCTCTGACAGGGATCACAACAGGGTGTCCAGGACAGAGCTTTAGAAAAATAAAGAACAAAATTCTAACTTACCAAAAAGGACCAGACTTACTGGCCTGACAGAGACTAGAGAAAACCCAAGAGTATGGCCCCCAGACACCTTTTTAGCTCAGTTATGAAGTCACTCCTGAGGTTCACCCTTCAGCCAAAGATTAGACAGCCCCATAAACCAAAATGAGACTAATGGGGCACAACAGTCCAGGGACAAGGACTAGAAGGCAGGAGGGGACAGGAAAGCTGATAAAAGGGAACCCAAAGTCGAGAAGGGAGAGTGTTGACATGTCGTGGGGTTGTTAACCATTGTCATAAAACAATATGTGTAGTAACTGTTTAATGAGAAACTATTTGTTCTGTAAACCTTTATCTAAAGTACTACAAAAACAAAACAAAACAAAAAAACCCAGACTTTCTGGCCTGACAGAGACTGGAGAAACTCCGAGAGTATTGCCCCTGGACACCCTTTTAGCTCAGTAATATCACTCCAGAGATTCACCCTTCAGCCAAAGATTAGACAAGCCCATAAAACAAAACGAGACTAAATGGGGCACAACAGTCCAGGAACAAGGACTAGAAGGCAAGAGGGGACAGGAAAGCTGGTAATAGGGAACCCAAGGTCGAGAAGGGGGAGTGTTGACATGTCATGGTGTTGGTAACCAATGTCATAAAACAATATGTATACTGACTGTTTAATCAGAAACTATTTGTTCTGTAAACCTTTTTCTAAAGTACAGTTAAAGAAAATTAATTTAAAAAAAAAAAAAAGCATTTTCAGGAAAATTCCAAAACAGGAGGAAAGCCTCTGAGCTGGTGCTTCAAAGCAGTATCTATAGAAAGAACAACATTGTTTCAATTTCAGATGAAATCAAGCCAGGGGCCAGGACAGCCCCAACAGAATGTAGGGAATGATGGTCAAGTTTTAAGCTTCAGAATAAGGTCTGATAAGCTTCATTTATTTTATTTTTCTTTGACTTGATTTGTTATTATATAGCAAGCGATTTACGAGAATCTCAAAGCAGAGAATCTCAAAGCAGATTACATGTGGACGAGACCTGTTCTTCCGCTGGAGCTGTGCTTCACCTTTGCTCTGACAGCGTCCTGCTCCAGGGGAAAGAAGCCAACAATATCCAAAAGGCCTTTCGGGTATGGGGCCCAGCCAAGCAGTGATTGGCCTGTCTGGGGATGGGGTGGGGCTAACGCAGATTGCGGGAGTTGGAGCAGTGACCCCGCGAGCGAGGCGGTCTGGACGTTTAGGTCCAAGCTCCAGCCGTTTAATCTCCAGTCGCAGACTGGCAGCGGGGGCTCCAGAGAAGCATGGCCCGGAGGAACGTTTGCATGCTGGCCCTGGGGGCTGTGCTGCTGCTACGTATCGCCACCGTCTCCAGATCCAAGGACCTGCGGGGCAAGGAGCCTCAGGGGGCGTTTCGAATCCCTTCTCAGTTCAGCGAAGGGGAGCGCGTCAACATGAAAGAGGCTCTGAAAGGTGAACTTGGGTCCCTTCGCCAGCCGCCAACCGTTGCGCAGCTGCTTGTCCCTTTCTCCTCGGGTCAACCCGTGACTCCTCCTTCCCTCCGCAGAGGGTCCGCTACCCAAGCTGGAGCTCCGCAACCTACCCCAGGCCAGCCCCGGCCCGGGTTCCAGCGCCTCGTGCCCGGCTTGGGGGCGCCACTCTCCCCCGGACTTGGCTCCTGGGGACTCCTGGCGCTCCCTGCCAAGCTCCTCTTGGTATGGCTGTCGCCCGTCCTAGCCCCTGCTTACCCATTGCCGTCGAGTCGATACCGACTCACAGCGACCCTATAGGACAGAGCAGAATTGCCTCATAGGGTTTCCAAGGAGCTACTGGTGGATTTGAACTGCCGACCTTTTGGTTAGCAGCCTGACTTCTTAACCACTACACCACCAGGGCTCCTCAAGTATTACAACTGATTTTATTTGTAGGGCACTTTTAGCCTTTGAAAGTTTTCACGCTGGTTAAAATCTGCAGTATTTTAAGACTAAATGATGTTAGTCTTGTCTGAGGGAAATTGAGCCTTAAATCAGTTAAACGATCTCCCCCCAGGCCCCACAGCAAAAAGTGAGTACTGGGTGATAACATCTAGTGCCTGTAGGACCCACTAGGCTCCACCTGACTCTAAGAAGCCGGGGGGGGGGGGGGGGTACGGTTGATCCTAAGGTGTAAGATGTTCCTAATTCCTTCTCCTAATTGAAGGACGTCTCTCTACTAGCTCTCTAATAAATAAGACTAAAAACTCATTCACCTTCTGACTCTACATTTACCAGGAGGAAAGAGGAAAGTTTCTGTTGAGAGCTAGAGCCTATGGGATAATAGGATCCTCCCTCAACACTGAGAGCAGCTCCAGTATTTTCCCTCACATTAAATAATGGATTAAGAGAAACTGCCTGCGTAAACATGTGCAGGCAAATGCCAGACCCAAAGCTAACTTCTGTGATTGGATATGAAGTGTACATGAGCTGGGATGGTAGGTTTCAGACACAGGCGGGCCTCTCCGAAAGCATAGGATAAATATTCCTCTCAAAGGCATTGGGCAACAGCTCACCAGAACCTCTTCGCATGGAAGAAAGCAAAAATGAGATCAGAATCTAGAGTAGGGGCCTTACAGCAACATGGCTTAGAACTCTTGAGTTCGGATCTTGGGTCTGCCTCTAGAGTAGGCAGTTTATTTAATCTCTTTGAACTTCAGCTTCCCCATCTATGTGGCAGGCTGTGATATAGAGTTGATCTTAGCAAATCTGAGTATAGAATTAAGTTTGTCTTTCAGAGCATCTCCCTCGTTGTCAACCTGCCCAGGTATGTTTGTTCCCACTGTGTTCTTGTACGGCTAAGCAAATATTCTTGACTCATTGGATTTCTATCCCAGTGGTATTTGCATCTGATAATGGAATGCTTTATTTTTTATTATTTTTATTTGCATTTTATTTTAAGCTGAATTTACTCCCGAGCCGTAAGTTTTTGTTTCTTGCGTTTCTCCTAGAATATCTTTTTTCTTCTGTGCAGCCTCCTCTTCTGGTTGAGGAAGTTTATTCCTTTGCAGTGAGGATCATCTCCATGTGGCAGGGGAAGCTCATGTGTGGGTTAACCCAGCTGTGAGCTCGGTCAGTGTGGCGGCACATCTGGGGGCCTTTGTTCACCTGGATGTGCTCAGTGACCAGAGAATCTACATCTAAACCCTTAAGTCCAGCATTACTCTATGCATTTTTAAGCATGTGCAGCAAAAATGCAGCACTCTTTTTGAGCCACCGACCCTATGTCCAACCCCACTGTTTGGCCTGGGCACACCTCCCAGCTCCACCATTGTAATGTCAGAATGCACACATTGCTTCAGCAAAGTGACATTTTTCAGATACTTGGTGGCTTTTTGGATATGCGTACCCCTGCTGGCCTGGGCAGTTTCACAGGTGTTCTTAAAATGGACCCAAAGATTTGAACCTCTCGGTTTCCATGATTTGATGGGGTTTTCTGGGTCAAATGAGTAGTGAACCATTTTTTGAGATCACCTCAAGACATTTACGAGAAGAGTGATAATGGAACTCTTGGAGACTGTAAAGTCTTTATGACTCAGGATAAGTTGTCATTAGTGGCAATTTAGGAACTGAGACATCCAGGTAAGGAGAAAGAGGTTATCTTAGAATTGAGGAGCCTGTTTGAGAGCTTCTAAATCCACCCCTTCACAGGTATCATCTTCCCAAAAAGCTGGGTTGAGAAGATCAGTGGGACTCTGGGTGAACCAGTCCATGTGGAATAAGCACACTGTCAGCACACAAAGCCTCATTGAGGACGGTACCGAGGACAGCAGATTCCTTGAGAATGATGGAGCTTGAAATCATCAGAGTGGTGGTTTCAGAGGCAGAGAGTGAAACCTTAGGAGGAAATTTAATCTTTGCCTTAACCATGCAGAGTCAGGGTCCAAATCTACTTCCCCCAGATCTTGGACATTATTTTTCTTTAAGAATTATATTAGACTTCCCGCAACATGGCACTCTAGGCAGAAGCACCATGCCGTCCTTCCACAGCAAAGATCTGAAAAACTAAGCCAAACAGAGAAAACAGCAATCCTGAAACCCTAAATATCAAATGAAGAGATAAAGAACTCAGCCAAGCACCAAATGGAATAAGAAACTGACAGAGAACAGAGAGCGAGGAGATATACATGAAATGTCCCCTGTCAGCTAATGCAGCACGGATCTGCCATCTTGGACTCTTATCAGAGACCAAATAGGGGGTACAAGAAAGCAGCTTCACGGAGCTTCCAGGAGGAGACAAAACAACCGGTAACTGGTGATATACGCTTTCCCACCCCCCACCCTTCTTCATCCCCACTTGGCCTCCTCTGCTTCCTGAGGCCACAGTCTCTTGGCCGGGAAGCACCAGCTGCTTGGATTTCACCTGCCCGCACTGGGTGACTCCCTGAGTGCCATTTGTTGGCTGCTGGTGTTGCTTTTTTCCACATCTTTTGATTTCTTCCTTACCTTTCACCACCTCCCTCTCCTTTTGCTCAAATACCTGGCTCCGAGCACCATCTTTGCTTCTTTCTGAGGGGCTGTGGAGCTCCGTTCGTGTGCAGAGCTGCTTCCTGGTCCATGCTGCCACACTAGTGGGATCCCTGGGCTTTTGTTTGTTTGTTTGTTTTCAATTGTTTGTTTGTTTTCTTTTTCTTTTCTTGAGTTGGGAGCCCGTTCTGGCCGGGAGGTGCTTGGCGGCTTGAGACCTAACCCCTCAGCTTGCACAGACGCACCGAGGGATCCCTGAAGGCATTTCTTTTCTCGTGGGCTTTTTTTTTTTTTTCTGTTTTTTTAGGGGGGAGGTTTCTTATTCTTTCTTTTTTTTTCATGTGTTTTGTTTTCTTTTCCCTCATTTTCCCTTTTTGTCTTTCTTCATTACTCAGCTTCTCGTCTCTCTATACTTTCCTTCTCTTCCTGTACCCTGGATACCTGGAACTGAATACCTCTAGGCCTCCTAGCCAGGCTGTACTTCAACACCTGGGAACAACTTCCCCAGACCTCTTAGCCACACCGGTGGGGTCTCTGGGAGCTTTGCTGTTCTTTTTTCTTTCTAATATTTGTTTATTCATTCTTTCCTTTTTTCTTCTTCTTCTTCCGTTTTTTGTTTTTCTCCATTTCATAGTCTCTCATCTCTCCACTCCAACAGCAAGCTCCCCTAGCACTCTTTTTTGTTTGTATGTTTTTGTCTCCCATTCCTCTCTCGTCTCTCCCATACCCATCTTAGCTGCACACATCACAATCTCCCCCCTCCATCCTGCCTTAACATCACACCACCAAGCAGCACAGGCACGACCTACCGGAACCTGCCCTGCACTGATTACTGACTCACCCTGGTGGCAAGTGCCACAAACAACCCAACCCAGCAACTCCTCTTCAGCTAAACCTGCCCTGCTGTACCATATCTGAGTGACTGACCCTGCCAATTGGAGAAG
>NW_004443971.1:9653473-9703238 GCF_000243295.1 Trichechus manatus latirostris
AGTCCAGGGACAAGGACTAGAAGGCAGGAGGGGACAGGAAAGCTGGTGATAGGGAACCCAAGGTTGAGAAGGGACAGTATTGACATGTCATGGGGTTGTTAACCATTGTCACAGAGCAATATGTGTACTAACTGTTTAATGAGAAACTATTTGTTCTGCAAACCTTCGTCTAAGGTACAAAAAAAAAAAAAGAATTATCTATGTGAGATCAAATTGACAATAGCAACTCAAAAGGTTGGATGGGAAGCCTAGGGGACAGTGAGTTGAAGATAATGGTGATGGAATAATTTGGAAAAAGATAGTGGGAATAGCAGCACAACTGGAAGAATGTAATCGATATCACTGAATTGTACATGCAGAAACTTTCAAAATGGTGTAACTTTGGCTATGTATATTTTCACCAAAAAAAAAGTCCTCAAGGTCGAGAGAGTGTTGACATGTCATGGGGTTGTTAAACAGTGTCATAAAACAATATGTGTACTGACTGTTTAATGAGAAACTATTTGTTCTGTAAACCTTCATCTAAAGTACAATAAAAAAAAAAATTAAAAAAAAAAAAAAGAATTATATTAGCCTAAGCCAATCCAGAAAACCTGGGTTTAAATCCCAGATCTGCTGCTTGTTGTTGAGCAATCTTGCATAGCTCATTTGACCTGTCTAAGCTTTCTTCCTCATCTTCAAATTAGGAAGAACACCAGTGCCTACCTCTCAGGATTGCTATGCCTTCTGCAATAAGATAATGAATGTGCAAGAGCTTTTCACACAGCAGAGCACCTTAGAAATACCGGTGGCTGTTATAATCCTTCATCTTCTGTCTCTGACTGTCTGACTCTGACAGGCGCCATCCAGATCCCAACAGTGTCTTTCAGCTCTGAGGAGTCCAACACAACAGCCCTGGCTGAGTTTGGAGAATACATTTATAAAGGTAATATATGGTCCACCACACACTAGGGGCAAAGGGTGGTAGGGACAGCATGGGAAACATGGTACTTTTAAAGAAGTTTATTTTGTGCCTGAGCCAGAGGACAACCTAATTCCCATGGGCCTTTTTTGAGTTTTGTACATAGTGGGGAGGTACAGAAGGGAGAACTGAGGTATTAGAATGGAGACAGAGTGGACACTAGAGATTCCCTCTTTGAAGAACTAAGGCATATAGCTATTGGGTCAGAGTTTGAACTCTCCTAATCTTTGCCCTGTATATGTGTCAGTCAATAAATATATGATCACAAAGATAGAAGGGACTCCTTCTACCTGTACAAGGTTCCAGAACTATGCCCCATGTTTCTCCTATCCCTAACTCTGTACACACACTCCACCCACCCAGGCCCTACTCCAGATTCATCAGTAACACATTTCTAAACTTCTAGGCAGTCAACATTCTGAGCTATCATATCAGTCCCCTCCCCT
Source organism: Trichechus manatus latirostris (assembly GCF_000243295.1). Taxonomy (NCBI): domain Eukaryota; kingdom Metazoa; phylum Chordata; class Mammalia; order Sirenia; family Trichechidae; genus Trichechus; species Trichechus manatus. The sequence goes on from NW_004443971.1 coordinate 9,654,881, forward strand.
CGCCTCCAGCACCCATGGAGCTGAGCTGGGGAAGGTTGGGTCAGGGGTAAAAGGAATCTTGGAACCCCACCCCTCTTGGAGAGTAGTGAAGCCATCTTCCTAAATCAAATAAAACCAGACTCTCCAAAGTCGTCAGGGGTGGGAGAAGCTGGCCTAGAGGCAACAAGGAGCCCCCTCTCTAACACTCTGGGATGGGGCAGATCTGGGGTTAATTCCCAGTAACCAAACTGAAGCCAGGCTGGAAGTCTTTACTAAGCAATAAACCAAAAAGAAACCCAACAACCAAAAAAAAAAAAAAAACCAAACCTGTTGCCATCGAGTCGATTCCGACTCATAGTGACCCTATAGGACAGAGTAGAACTGCCCCATAGCATTTCCAAGGAGCACCTGGTGGATTCGAACTGCCAACCTTTTGGTTAGCAGTTGTAGCACTTAACCACTATGCCACCAAGGTTTCCTTACTAAGCAATAGGAGATAAAAATAGGAAAGAAATATATGGTGATAATTAACTGGATAACCCAGCTGACAAGATAAAAGCATATTCTTCAGTTTTTTTTCTTCAGGTACCCACAGAGGTGTATGTGGATTCTTTCAGCAAAGCCTAGTGGGAGATTGAAGTTCTTCCATGCATCTGAGGCCACCTGTGTTAGGACCTCCACGTTACCTAATAATTAACATCCACACCTGTGCACAGAGGTGTGGCCTTGAGATAGATGGAATAATCTTTATCTCCATATAGCACAAACAGTAGGAATGTTGTTTTGTTAAAAGAGCCCTGAAAAAAATCTCTGATTTTTTTGTATGTAAGTCATGTTTGATTCCAAGTAATTTGGTACTGGAGCCTGCTATATTCAAAATCTGACACACCTCTAGTCTGCATAGCTCTGTACCTGTACTTGTGATAATATGTTCTAGGTCAGACCAAGCCAGATCTTGTATTGACTGTCTTAGTGGTGGAGTCTTGACATGCATACTATTACATAGTAGGAGTACATTCAAATATGGGGAAGAGGAATTTCAGAGGTTGTCCAGGAAGCTCAGGAATTAGAGCTTGTTAAAAAAAAGAGGGGGGGCGGTGGAACAGGGGAGCAGCAAATGGTAGCTAAACCAAAAGAAACTTACACCTGGCTTTCTCTCCCTGCTTTTCATCCCTCTGCTTCTAGTCTTTCCTACAGTGTTCAGCACCAGCTTTATCCAGCATGAAGTCGTGGGAGGGTACAGCCACCTATTCATTGTCCAAGGCTCGGACCCCAGCTTGCAGCCCTACATGCTGTTGGCTCACTTTGATGTGGTCCCTGCCCCTGCAGAAGGCTGGGAGGTGCCTCCGTTCTCTGGGCTGGAGCATGATGGCTTCATCTGGGGTCGGGGCACACTTGACAACAAGAACTCTGTGACGGTCTGAAACCATACGTTCCCTCTGCCCTGGGGCCCTAAAGATCAACCCAGGGTGGGGTGCCTCAGCTGACCCCTGGGAGGCAGGAGGTTGTGGTAGAAAGAATCTTGGCTCCGGGAGACCTGGGTTCCAGCTATCCGTTTGTCACTTCCCTTTTCTGGGCCTCAGTTTCTCAAGTGTGCAATAGGGGTTAGAGTAGATGGTCTTCAGGGACCCTTTCAGCTTTGACATTGATAAGTTTATATTTTTCTCCAGGGGGTAAAAATTTTATGCAGAGCTCTGCTTCCCCTCCTCCAGTCCCATGGGACCATTTGAATTTGTTCTCTTTAAAGAGAGTCTCTCAGATCCCCGTCCCACCAGCCCTGCTGTAGGCAGCTGCGTGTCTCTGAGTCCCTGGTAGTCCTACTTAGAAAATAACATTGTGCTTCTGTCCCCCAGGCAATTCTACAGGCCTTGGAGCTCCTACTGATCAGGAACTACATCCCCCAAAGATCTTTCTTCATTGCTCTGGGCCATGATGAGGAGGTAGAGTCTCCTTACCCTGTACCCATCTCTGGGGCCCTCGTGGGATGGGGGTACTTCACCCTAGTCCAGTTTGCTCCCCAGCTTCAGGGTCTCCATGATGTACTGTGGTGGTTTGCAAACTTCTCTGCGTGTCTCTGTGCCAGAACTATCTGAGGATCTTGACCCCCAAATGCAGTAGATGTGAATTGTTAACAAACTCCCTGGTGAGTTCTGAGAATGGTCATCCATCACCTACACTTTGAGAAACACTGGAGTGATGGAAAGAGAACTGAACAGGGGGTTAAATGACTGTTGTATTTCCAGTGATGCCACTTACGTTGATGCTAGGCAAGTCACTTTACCCTCTGGGTCCCAGTTTCTTCATTTGTGAAATTAGGGGATGGACCCTTCCAGCTCTGACATTCCAAGATTCTGTGAGGCAGGATTGTCTAGGGCCCTGCTCCATAGGTAGGGGCCGGAGGTCAGGCTGAGAAGGACAGTGGGTTCAATGTCTACAGGTGTCAGGGAGGAATGGCGCTCAGAAGATCTCGACCCTTCTACAGGCGAGGGGTGTCCAGCTAGCCTTCATTGTGGACGAGGGTAGCTTCATCTTGGATGGTTTCATTCCCAACATCAAGAAGCCCTTTGCCCAGTAAGTAACACCTCACCTTGGCAGGGATTCTCACGCCATGTAAGAAACGACCCCAGCCTGATATCTGTAAGTCATGCTGACACAACCACTCCTGCCTTCTTCACCCCAATCCTTGACCAGATCTGAGCTCCCCGTTCCTGTCCTCCTCTAGTGTAAATTTTTTCAGCAACATGAAGCTGACCTCCCAAACCCAGCCTACCACACAGATGGGCCTGTGAGCCTGTGAGATAAGCCTCGCTGGGAGGAAGTCAGGAGGGGTGTCTCTGATCCTACAGGATTGCAGTTGAAGAGAAAGGTGGCATTAACCTCATGCTGCAAGTAAACATGACCCCAGGCCACTCTTCAGCTCCTCCAAAGGAGACGAGCATTGGCATCCTCGCAGCCGCCATCAGCCGGTAAGCAACTCCTGAGCAATTTCCCACTTTGAGTTTGAGGAGTTAAGCTTCCTGCCCTGAAGCTAGGCTAGGTAAGTAGTGGGGGCTGCAGGTTGGACAGAGACACCAGTACCCAGGCAAGAGCTATGGGTCAGAAGAGGATCTCTCAATACTTCATGGTAGCTGGAGTCATCCAGAGTCCAGACAAGCAGTTAGAATTGACAATGGCAATGACTAGTAGAACTGTCTAAATCCTCCACCTGCCCTGGCAGGAAGGCAAGGGTGAATAAGGGCTGCTGGCTGTGGGTAAGGAACAGCAGAGCTCACCTCTGGCTCTGTTGTCTTATCACAAAGTGGAAAGGAGAGGTACATTCATTCAACAAATATTGAACTGAGTACTTGGCATGGTCAAGGCTTTGTGCCACGTGATTGGCATGCAGTGGTGAACAAAACAGATACAGGCCCTGTCCTCAGAGGAGACTGACAGTTCTGCTGCAGTGTGGGAGTGCTATGAGAGTTGATGCACAGGATGCCAGAGGAGGAGGAGATGGGGGTATCCTAACTCACACTTGGTGGTCAGGGGAAGCTCCTGCTGGTGAAGGCGGTCCTGCTGGTGCTTTGAGGAATGGTTGGGTCGGTGGAGGTGGTAGGATTAGAATAGGAGACTTCCCAGCCAGTCTTACTGAAACTTCCTCCTATCTCCTTCCTTCTCTTCTTTGGGCTACTGATCTTTGGCTGGGGTTGGTGAGTCTTGAGGACACCATTTCTCTTCCAGACTGGAGCAGACACCACTGCCTAACATGTTTGGAGACGGGCCACTGAAGACAACATTAGAGCTTCTGGCACATGAGGTGTGGAATGGAGTATCACATACTCCTGGTCAGCCATGCAAGAGGAGGAAAGAGTAGCAGAGGACTAACCTTCAGAGTAATAGAAGGCGTCTACTGCTGACCAGAGCTCTGCCCATTCCCACCCATTCCCAGCTAGTGGCTGAGTCAAGAGGAGGGATCTGGCTTGTTCCCTGGGCCATGATTTTGATGCTTATCAGAGCCCCTAAGGTCTAACCCACCCAGGTACTCTTTGGGAGCTGTTTCCTACCCATCCATGAAGCTGCTGAACAGTTGTTCTAACCAACTGGATAAGCCCAGCCAGGTAATAATTGGCTCCTCATCCCTCACCCTCTAGCAGAGACTGTGTTAGCTGAACCCAGCTGCACCGTGATACCCTGACTGCTGAGGGCCACAAAGGCAGATAGAGAGAGAGAAGCCTAGGCCATAGGTAGAGTGACCTTGTCATACTGACCCCTCTAATTCGGCTGACCTGGTTCTTTTTCTTTCAGTTTTCCTTCCCCACCAATATTATCATGGGCAACCTGTGGCTATCTTGGCCTCTTGTAAGAAGGTAAATTATCTTTCCTTCCCACACATCCCCAATCCCAAACCTACCTCCTCCCTAGTCCCCTCTTCTTAGCTTAACTGGACCTGACTAATTGTCTCCCAACCACCAGTCACTGTATCTAATTCATATACAGGACATCCCTCCTAGTCTTAACGATGTTCAAGGATCAGGAAAGTGAGTGATCCTCCAGCCCTCTTCTTTCTCCCCTCTGAACAATTCTTTCTAACATCTGGGCTTAATCTTTTTGCTTTAGGTTAATGGAGAGAAATTGCATAACCAATCCACTGGTTAGGACCACCACGGCACTCACCATGTTCAATGCAGGGATCAAGGTAGCATTGCCTGGTTCCTCTCAGATACCTTTCTCTCACTCCCCACCCACTCCTCTATCCCTGGGCTGTATCTTCTGCCTCCTCCTTCCTTCTCTGGTTACAAGTTTTAATAAGGATCGGTGCTAGATTGTCCTGTGTCATCAGTTGGCTAAGCCTCAAAAGCAAAGGTTCTTGCCTAGGTTTACAAGCCCTCTGAAATTGCTGGCCAGATTTTGTATGTGTGTACAGGCAGTCCCCAGATTACGAATGAGTTCCATTCCTAAATCTGTCTTTAAGTCGAATTTGTACGTTTAAGTTGGAACAGTTAAGTATATCTAACCATATCTAACCATATCTAACCATATGCCATATCTAACGTCAGGCAGTCAGATGTTTGTCGTATTTATTGTACCTTTCTATGCATAAAAATGTTAAAGAAACACTTCCTGATGCACTAAAACATCTTTAACATAATAATACTGTAATAATAATAATAATGTTTTGATGCATATCACAAAGTAGCACCTGTTTGCTATGACAAACCCTTGTATGTGCCTCGAATTTTTAATATAATAGGCTTTACGCGGGTTGGTTCATAACTGCAGATAAGTAAGTCGAACACTCGTAACCCGGGGACTACCTGTACTTCAGTGAGAGGTGTCCAGGACCCCCCTCAGGTTCTTCAGGTCTGTACCCCCACAAAAAAACCATTACACTAGTGTGAAGAGGGGTTATTTGGGGGTTAATTCTTGTGACCTATGCTCAGGCTATATTTACCTGGCATTTTGGTCATATAGACTAATTTTTCTACCACCAAAAATCTTTTTTATTATTCCTCCCTGTGTTTTGAAAGATTTATCCACCTAACAAGTTTAATGAGTGATTACTATGTCTTCCCCCATCATAACTGGTGTTATCCTCAGCTGAAAGAGAAAAATTCACCTACTACTTATAAAATCTATAACATTTGTGATACTTACAACACTTAAAATATACACATTGTCATCTCCCAAAATATACGAAATATTGGGTGGCCTTAGCAAACATAAATTCTGTAAACTCTATATGAGGTTTACTTTTATAGAAATATGTTCTGAGTAGGTTAATACTTTGATAAATTTTTATTCCAAGAATCACTTTTCAGCAAATTGGTCCACTTTCAGTTAGATGGGCTGCTAAACGGCAGCTCTGTTAAAAGGACCAAGTCACGAACACACTAGTTAGCCTGGGTGTAAGCCTTTCTGAAATCTTGAAGGGAGTTAGACCGTCCCCATTACTATCACTGTCACCAGCACAACTTCAGAGAGCACCATTCACATAGAATACAGTGTGGCCTAGTAGAACTCTGGTAATCTGGAGCCCAGACTGGGCATAAGTGAATGTGCCTTCAAATAAATTCCTGGCATAACTGACTAGAGTGTCCAGTGTATTAGCTGGACCTGAGCTGTCTTCACCAGCTGACTATCGTAGTCACCAAAATAATTATATTGTGTCTTTGCATTTGAATAGTGCTTCTATCTTCCCAAAATACTTTTCACATTTGTTTCTCTATTTGATCCTCCTAACAGCTCTATAGAGTCCCTGGGTGGTACAAATGGTTAATGTGCTGAGCTACTAACTGAAAGGTTGGTGGTTCAAATCCACCCAGAGGCACCTTGGATGAAAGCCCTAGCAATCTACTTCCAAAAGATCATAGCCATTGAAAACCCTGGGGAGCACAGTTCTACTCTGACATATATGGGATTGCCATGAGTCAGAATTAACTAGATAGCAATGGGGGAAAAAAAACAGCCCTATGAGTATTATTGCCCCCATTTGACAGTTGAGAAAACAGAGACTCAGAGAAAGTAATTATTCAAAATCACATAGCTGGAGATTGGAACCCTTATGCACTGCTGGTGGGAATGTTAAATGGTACAACCACTATAGAAAATGATGTGGTGCCTCCTTAAAAAGCTAGAAATAGAAATACCATATGATCCAGCAATCCCACTCCTAGGAATATATCCTAGAGAAATAAGACCCATCACACAAATAGACATCTGCACACCCATGTTCATTACAGCATTATTCGCAATAGCAAACAGGTGGAAACAACCTAAGTGCCCATCAACAGATGAATGGATAAACAAACTATGGTACATACACACAATGGAATACTATTAAGAAAATCTTCTTTTCTGAGCAAGAAATTTGAGCTGGGACTTAAAGGACGGATAGGCGTTTGCTAGAAGTAACACATTCATTGTGGCTAAAAACAATAAAGAGCGATGATGAATCTGCGAAATATCTCACAACATATTGTATGAGACCACTATTATAAAAACTCAAGAAAAGATTTACACAGATCAGAAAACTATCTTTGATAGTTACAAGGGAGAGGAGGAGTGGAGAGGGAAATGACTAACTAGATGGTAGACAAGTGTTAACTTGGTTGAAGGGAAAGACAGCACACAATATAGGGAAAGTCAGTGCAGCTTGACAAAGGCAAAGTCATAGAAGCTTCCTAGACACATCCAGACACCTTGAGGGACTAAGTTACTGGGCTGAGGGCTGGGGACCATAGTCTCAGGGAACATCCAGGTCAATTGGCATGATATAGTTTATAAAGAAAATGTTCTACATCCTACTTTGGTGAGTAATGTCTGGGGTCTTAAAAGCTTACAAGCGGCCATCTAAGATGCATCTATTGGTCCCATCACATCCAGAGCAAAGGAGAATGAAGAAAACCAAAGACACAAGGAAAATATCAGTCCAGAGGACAAGTGGACCACATAAACCCTCTTCACCAGCCTAAGCCCAGAAGAACTAGATGGTGCCCAGCTACCACCACCGACTGCTCTGACAAGGATCACAGTGGAGGGTCCAGGACAGAGGAGGAGGAAAATATAGAACAAAATTCAAATTTGCAAAAAAAGACCAGACTTATTTGGTCTGACAGAGACTGCAGGAACCCCCTGAGACTATGGTCTCGGAAACCCTACTAACTCAGAACTGAAGCCACTCCCAAAGCCCACTTTTCAGACAAAGATTAGACATGCCTATAAAACAAACAATAACACATGTGAGGAACATGCTTCTTAGTTCAATCAGATATACAAGACCAAATGGGCAACTCCTGCCCAAGAAGGCAAGAAGGGACAGGAAAACTGGACGAATGGACACGGGGAACCCGGGGTGGAAAGGGGGAGAATGCTGTCACATTGCGGGGATTGCAACCAATGTCACAAAACAATTTATGTATAAATTTTTGAATGAAAAACTAAATTGTCCTGTAAACTTAAAAGCACAATTAAAAAAAAAATTAAATCACATAGCTAATTTATAACAGCCCAGTTCACCTGTCCCTAGTCTAGTACTTTTTTTGCACCATACCAGTTCAAAGAAAGATACAGTTGGAGGGTCTGCTCTCTCATGGCTTCTGAGGAAAAACGCCTCCATAGCCTAAGTCACTTCTTCAGTGGGTCCTGGCTTCCTCCTGGTCAGGCAAAGAACAGAGTCAGATTTCACAGCTGGATGTGGGAAACCATCACCACCACCGCCTTCATCCCCCTCTGGGGTCGAATACCATGATGGGGCCTACAGAGGCTTGGGGTGCCCTGTCCTGAGTAAACACTAATGCTAAAGGCTTCAGAAATGTCCTGGTGCCTTCAGAAAAGGAGGGCAAGCAGAAGAATTACAATGGCATGGCACACGACCTAAACAGAGATGTCTGGCCAGTCACAGAGAAAGCAGTCTTGCTCTGCGCAATTCTCTGTGACCCCCTCCAGAACCAAGAATTATGATGGTCTGGCCTAAAACCAACATACCCCTCTATCTCTGAACATAACCAAATGTCAAACACCCAGAAAAGGCAGGGGACAGACTAAAGAAAATTAGACCTTGGACCCCTGTCAAATCAACTTCCTTTGCCCTTGCTGGAGGTGGTTGGCATTTCCTGGGCTGGGATCTGAAAAGGGAGTCTTGAGGTTGGCTTAGATTAATGTTTGTGGTTCTCTCTCTAGGTGAATGTCATCCCCCCGGTGGCCCAGGCCACAGTCAACTTCCGGATTCACCCTGCACAGACAGTCCAGGAGGTACGTACCATATGTTTCAGACTACTGGTTCAGCATCAGGGAGGTGTGGCCCTCAGCACTGGGACTTAGCTACAATCCTAGGGCTAGCCCAGTTTCTTGCTTGTTCAGTCAACATTTTTCAGAGGTTTCCTATGCACCAGGTATTTAGCTAAGCTAGGAGAGCTCTGGCTTGGGGGAACTTGGAGTCTGGGGGTGGGAGATGAATATTAATAAATGATAGCAATAGTAGCAAACGTATATAATGGGCTTGCTATGAGTTTCGCACTGTTCTAATATACTTATTCAGTTCTCAAAACAACCCTATGAGGTAGGAACTGTATTACCTTCACTTAACAGGTGAGGAAATTGAGGCACAGAGCAACATAGCAGTTAAGTAGCATGGCCAGCATTACACATCTAGCAGTCTGGTTCCAGACTCTGTGGCTTTAGCCACAACACGGTCTGCGATTGTAACAATTGGGGGTGAATAAATTACCATAGGGCTACTGCAAAGAAGGGGCTGATACTGCCTCCGAGGGTTAGAAAATCTTCTTTTCTGGGCAAGAAATTTGAGCTGGGACTTAAAGGACAGTTATGAGTTTGCTAGAAGTAAGACATTCATTGTGGCTAAAGAGTAGAATAAATTGGGAGAAGTGATGGAAGATGAAAATGGAATAATAGGTTGGGGAACAAGGCTGCATGCTGTGCCGAGGAGGCTGGGCTCTGATCTGTCGACAAGAGAGAGCTGCCAAAGGTCTTTCAAGTGGGAGAATGATAAACTCAGATTTGCTTCCAGGGTCTGAATGCTAATGACCAGGGGAGGATTAGCCAATAGGCAAGGTAAGCACAGTGCTTACCTTGCTTACCAGATCATCTGCAGTGAACAATTTCACATTTTTTTCACCACATCAAAGATTCTGCTTCTAGGTATGACTGGCATCTGTCTTTTTCTCAACCCCGTGGCACCTTCCTTACAGAATCAAAGCCTCTTTTCAAATTTACAGTCCCTGACGGGTGGATGACCCAGTGAGCAAGGGAAGCACGGGCTGACTTGTGTTGATTCACCAATCAATCACACAGGTGAAATTGTTCACTACGGATGAGGGAATCAGTGCAAGTCCGCCTGTGCTTACCTTGCTTACTGAGTCATCTGCCCTGCTGATGACAATGCAGAGGAAGCACTGAGAGGGAAGAGACAGGAAGCTGTTGCGACATCACAGGCAGTGGGCATGAGTGTCAGAACTGAAGTCATGGTTACGGGGTGGAGAACAGGGCACTGACCAGAGGTGAGAGAGATGAGCTCAACAGGATATGGTGGCTAAATGGATGTGGGGTGAGAGAAAGGGAGGACGGCTTCATGATTTTTAACCTGGATAGTTGGCCAGGTGCAGATGCCCTCAATCAAGAATGGGAATTCAGGGAGAAGGGTAAGTTTGAAGAGAGAGATAATGGTTCAAAAGTCTGAGGAGTCTATAATATATTAAGGTTGCTGTGCACCGTTGAATCAATTTTCGAACATAACGACCCCATGTAACAGAGGAAAACTGCCCCACAGGGTTTTCTAGGCTGTAATCTTTATGGGAGCAGATTGCCAGGTCTTTCTCCCATGGATCTGCTGGGTGGGTTCAAACTACCAACCTTTTGGTTAGCAGCTGAGCGCTTAACCATTGTGCCACCAGGGCTCCTAATATATTCATTAAAAAAAAGCCAAACCCCTTGCCATCAAGTCGATTCCGACTCATAGTGACTCTATAGGACAAAGTAGAGCTGCACCATAGGGTTTCCAAGGAGCACCTGGTGGATTCGAACTGCTGACCTCTTGGTTAGCAGCCATAGCCCTTAACCATTATGCTACCATAAAAATAAAAATAATTCGAGTCAATCCTGACTAAACCCTGGTGGCACCACCATAGGCAGTTATAAATACCCCAGGTCTGGAGAGAGAAATGAACTAGAAGTACAGAAAACCAAACACCCTTTGCCATCAAGTCAATTCCAACTCATAGCGACCCTATAGGGCAGAACAGAACGGCCCCATAGGGTTTCCAAGGCCATAATCATCACAGGAGCAGACTGCCACATCTTTGTCCTGAGAAGCAGCTGGTAGGCTCGAACTACCAACCTTTCAGTTATCAGCCAAGCCCTTAACCACTGTGCCACCAGGGCTGCTTAATTGGAACTCTAGAATCACTAAAATCCCATGGGAAAGACACACAAAGTAGGAGAAGGTTGAGGACAGAGCCCTGCAGTGGTCTGCTATGAACATCAGTTTTTAAATTACAAAAATGAATGTATGATTGCAAATTGTGCCAAGTGCTATGACGCAAAGGAACTTGGTGCTATTTGAGAGTATTAACAAGGAACCAGACCTTGTCTGCGGGTCAGGCAAGGCTGCTGAGGAAGTGACGTTGAAGCTGAGATCCAAAGGGCGAGTGGAAGTTCTACAGCTTGGTCAGCGTGTGTGGGAAATCACAGTTTACTTAAGCATCAGGTTGAGCTGGAAAGAATTCAAAAGGTAAATCTTATCCTTCAAAAAGTTATCAAAAACAGGCTACCCAACAACTATCAGATGAATAAGACATTCCAAAAGTGAGCAGGGTGCAGGCAAGTGGTGTTTCCTGAGTCTTTGGTGCAGATAACTGAGAGCAGCCACACTTAGATCTCTGAGGTCTTTTCTCCCTAAGTTCTTTCCCACGGATGGTGTCATTTGTCCTTACACAGGGAGGGAGGCACGCCCCTCATTGCGGGGACTGGGGGACAGGATGACCACCTGCCCGAATCACCCATGCAGCATTTGGGGGAGCTGGGACAGATAGGAGCCTGGACTTTGCTGCTTTTCATCAGATGCCAACGTTTGTCCTCTCCCTGGGGGTTCATGGGGCCAGCAAATCACTTGGTTCCCCTCATTGAGCTTCTTTCCACCAGCTTTTTTCCAGCCTCATTCCAACTCCATTCCCTTTCCAAGGCTGTTTTCCACCCAGCTAGGGCTTTCATCTCCCCAGGTTCTGGCACTCTTCCCTCCCCGCCTTTCCCCTGCCACAGCGGCTTTCCTTTCTGGCCCACCTGATGAAAGCCCTGGAATCCCTAAGTCCATCCTGCCCCCTTACACCAGGGAGGAATGGAAAAAGCTCGCAGGGCCCATTCATCCAGGGCACTTCTCTCCCTCATGCCCCAGGCCTGTGTGTCAGGGGCACTCCCAGCTGGCCTGAGGACCAAGTGTGCAGGGCCTTGAGCTGGACCTGACAGAAACACTGGTAGGCCCCAGAGTCCTCCTCCTCCATCTTTAACTGGTCTCTCCCTTGTTCTAGACTCAGATAGGTCTCCAGCACCTCTCTTTGCGGAGAAAGAGTCTTCAGAAATTTAGTAAGCTGCCACATGGAAAGGAAAGTTGATTCTGTCATCATTGTCTTTATTGGACCTGTTGTAATGTCCCTTCTCATTTTTTATTTTGGTTATTTGCATCTTCTCTCTTCTTTATCAGTCTAGCTAAAGGTTTGTCAATTTCACTGATCTTTTCAAAGAACTAACTTCTGGTCTTATTGATTCTCTATTGTTTTTCTGTTTTCAATTTTATTTATTTCTGCTCTGATCTTTATTTCCTTTCTTTTGGTAGGTTTACGCTTTCTCTTTCAAGTCCTTGGAGTTTCCAAGTTAGGTCATTGATTTGAGATCTTTCTTCTTTTTTCCTGTAGGCATTTATTGCTGTACGTTCCCCTCTGAGTACTGCCTTCACTGCATCCCATATGTGTTGGTATGTTGTGCTTTCATTTTCATTTGAGTGTAGGAAATTTGTGATCTCTCTTTTGATTTCTTCCTTGACCTATTGGTAGTTTAATAGTGTGTTGTTTAATTTCCATATGTTTGTGTATTTTCCAGTTTTTTTTTTCTGTTGTTATTGATTTCTAGCTTCACTTCATTGTGGTCAGAGAAAATAACTTGTAGGATTTCAGTCTTTGTAAATTTATGAAGACTTGCTTTGTGACCTAACATGTGGTCTATCCTGGAGAATGATCCACGTGCACTGGAGTAGAATGCTGTTGGTTCTGAATGGGCTTCAAGGAGTAGAAAGAAGGCCAATGGGAGATGTTTCAGGAGCCTCCACTTAAGGGAAAAATTTGGAACATACTATCTTGGAAGATGATATGCTCCTCATCACTGAAAGAGTTCAGTCAGAGGCTGAATGTCTACCTATCCAAGATGTTCTAGAGAAGACTTAGTTTTTCCTTCCTTCATTCATTCACTCACGAAGTGTATATTGAGTGACTACTATGAGCTCAAACACACCAACGATTATGACCAGGCAATGTGTTGTTCTGTTATACATAAGGTCACCATGAGTTGGAGCCAACTGGATGGCAACTAACAATAACTATGAGCTAGTTATTCACTTGGGATAAGGGTGAACAAGACAGGATGCTTACATTCTTGTGCAGAAGAGTCAGCAATATCGAGTAATCAAATGAACAAGGTGATTTTTTTTTTCTCTAACGGACAGAAATTTATTTCATCACAGTTTAGAAAGCTAGAAGCCGGAATTCAGGGCACCAGCTCTAGGGGAAGGCTTTTTCTCTCTGTCAGCTCTGGGGGAAGGTCCTTGAACAAGGTGATTTTTTTAAGTGGCAAGTAGCACAAAGAAAATAATAGGATGAGGTATCACAGAGAGATTGTGGAGTGAGGGTGGAAGCAATAAGCTACTATAGCTATAGTGGTCAGTGAGGGCCTCTCTGAGGAGATGTTTACACTGAGACCTGAGAAGAAGCCAGCCTACAAAGACCTGGGGAACAGCGTTCCAGGCAGGAGAGCACCAGCCCAAAGAGGGGAACAGTGCTAGGTGTGCTCTAATTCCCACAGAGGTGGGATTTTGCTGAGTGTTACGACGTGTCTAGCACTATATTGTATCCTATGGAGGATATACCAGTATCAAAAATTAAAAAGGAGAGACGTTACAGGAAGTTGAACCTCAGTTCACTGTAAGGAAGACATGCATAACCGAGTTGCTCACAAATGGTATGTGACATGTGATGGTGAGCGTCCAGCCTCTGGAAGTGTTCAAGCAGAGGCTGGATGACAGCCTGCTGTGATGTTTTAGTAAGTAGTCCCACAGCAGGATGAAAGCTGGGCTTGTTAACTCTAAGACCTTACTAATTTTTAAGTATCCGTTGTCCTTGCCTTCAACAAATTAACCGTTCACTTGAGAGGAAGATGTATCTACAAACAAGACAATTAGAGAGCAACATAATGGTGTATAATTAAGTGCTAAATTGTGGGAATGTGCTATAAGGACTGCGAGAGATCAGAGAAATCAGACTAATGTGCTCTAAAGGAAACTTTGATGCCCCTTCCACCATTGGCACGTCCCTCCTCCTAGTTCTAGTCCCAGCCGTGTGTCTCTGATTATTGCCTAATCAGCTAACGTTTATTGAGGGCTTACTCCGTGTGCCAGGCACTGGCCTAAGGATGTTAAATATATTATTAACTCAAGTAATAGTATCAACAACCTCCTAAGGTAGGTGTTACTATAATCCATATTTGAACAGTTGAGCAAGCTGAGGCACAAAAAGGTTAAAGAACTTGCCTGAGGCCACACAAGTAGCTGTCCGAGGCACAAAGTTTGGTGTCACTCCTCAATTTTTGTACATGCTGCTCTCCACGTGCCGGATTGTCTCTTGCTCCTTCTCAATTAGTCTACTTCAAACTCTGACTCAAAGTTCCGGCCACTAGGAATCTATCTTAGGTGAATCCCACCCTCGTTCTGCCTCTACCCCACACCAGCCAAACCTGTATGTACTTCGGGAGCAGTAATGCTTAGCCCTTGTGAGGCCAGACAGACCTTGTGAGACCCACCCAGCCTAGTGATCCTGACTGAATAACCCTGGGCAAGTTACTTAACGAGACAACTCCTGTTATTATTTTTATTGGTTTCCATCTTTTAAATTTCATGTATCCAACATTATTGCATGCCTTTCATATGCTTGGCACCGGAAGTACTGAAATGGAGTAGACTTACTCTCTGCCCTTGAGTCAGGGGCTAGCCTAGCAGCTAGTGGGAAATCTGGGCCCTTGTGCCCTCTCCACTGAAGATGTCCAGTCTGTGTGCTCACTTCGATTTCTGGGGCCAGGAATCTCCTAGGAAGTTGGGACAGGGAGTGGTGTGCACAGTCTCACCCCACTTTGTAGGAGATGACTTCAAGGACCTCAGAATACACTGAGATAGTAATTAACGTTTGTGTTTGACTATTTGGGTCAGACATGCCAGAGGGAAAATGAGTTCTGATGGTGAATTGCCGCCTCCACCTATCCAGCAGCAGGGAGTTTGGTTTGGCTCAAATGGTGGTTTCTAAGCCAAAAACAGGAGTCTCTGGGTAGTATAAATGGTTAACGCACTCAGCCGCTAACCAAAAGGTTTGAGTCCACCCAGAGATGCCCCAGGAGAAAAGCCTGGTGATCTACTTCTAAAAAATCAGCCATTGAAAACCCTATGGAGCACAGTTATATTCTGACACACATGGGGTCACCATGAGTCAGAGTTGACTTGATGGCAACTGGTTAAGCCAGAAGTAGAAACTCGCATTTCCTTTCGACACTCAGCTCCTAGCATGTGTCTAGGGGACCCTGACCTGAAAGGAGTCTGTTGAGGTAATGCTCCCATTCAGGTGATCCCAGCTATGGGACACCCTCCTTCTTGGGCAGTCAGTGTTAAAGCAACTACTGATCAAGTGAGTTGGGACTAGTGCTGGAGCTTTCTCTGAGTGGCTGGGTAGGTTTTAGGGGCCACCCTAAACCAGCTTCCTAGTCTATCCCCACATGGCTCCATGTGACCTGATCCTCAGGGCCTGGTCTGCATCCTGCCTGGGACCAAGAACTTTGCTAGATTCAGCTCCAGTCATTTCAGACTGAATTTTTGGGGAGCTTCCTCAGGTTCCTTCCTGAGGAAAGGAGGCAAAGAGAGAAAACTGGAATATGAGTCCCTCAAGTCCTGACTTTTTGTCTGTGTTGAGCTCATCTTCCTGGCTTCAGGGCAGTGGGTCACAAACAGGAAGCAGGGATGCCCAGAAAGGGGAAAGAAAGGTATGTGACCCTTTCATTACCTGTTTGAGACTCCCCCAGCTTGAGATGAGGTCATCACATCCATCCCCCTGCCACAGGATCATTGAGATTCATATTCTGCTGTCTCTTCTACACCACTTTCACCCCTTCCTTCTATGCTCAGTCCTCTGGCCCATGGCTCACATCCCAAGGTGAAGAACACTTAATTCTCTACTTTTCCAATTCCCCATTGCACTCGTGGCTGGAAGACAAGCCTTCCAAACATCTAACCTAAATCTATCATGCTGCAGATTACTTTTCAAGAAGACCCAGCTCTTAGATCTCCTATAGCCAGCCAGTCAGCGGGAATTGAGGTCCCAGTGCTAAAGTAATGAGCCCTCTCTGTATTCTCTAGGGCTTTGCCTTGCAGAAGAGAAATTAGGACTATTTATATCATATGGTAGTTGGATAGCAGATCAGTAAGAAATCGAACTCCCTTTGTTTCCACCCTGGAGGTCTTAGCACTGGTCAAGAACATCGTGGCTGATGACCGAGTCCAGTTACACGTGTTGAGTGCCTTTGACCCCCTGCCCGCCAGCCCCTTTGATGACCAGGCCTTGGGCTACCAGCTGCTCCGCCGGACCATACAGTCCGTCTTCCCGGAAATCAATATTGTCGCCCCAGGTATGACTTCATCAGCTGTGGCTGGAGGGAGGTGCGGGGGGAGGTTGGTATCGTTTCCTATCTCATGTCCGCTGCCCCACCCCCATGCCAGCTGTTTAGCCTGGAAACAGCTGGCTACTTCCCCTCCTGATGGGACTGGAACTGTATTTTCCCCTCAGAGTAGAAGTGACAAAGTAAACAGGAAAAGAGCAGAAACAATAAATTAGGTCAGTCAAGCCTGGGTCCTTGCTTAACTTAGGCCGGCCACTGAGACTTGGAGGGGAGGATTGGCCTGGACTCCCCCCCTCCTCTGTAGGAGCCACAGAGGGGACCAGGTTCCTCCCAGATTCTGGTTCTGATCCATCTGAGGATAACAGCTCAGCAGCAGGGTTCAGAATTCTCAGCCCAGAAAAGGCTCAGGGCCCCCCTCCACCGTTCCCAACCAAGACCAAAGCCAACAGTTCTGTGTCTAAGCACTTTCCCCAGTCTTCTAGCAAACCATCCAAATCTAGGTAGTATAGACAGTTGTTCACGAATGTAAGAGTGGAAAAGGATCATCCAGGGAACTTGCTAAAATGCAGATTTCCTGGACCCACTCCCAAAGATTCTAGTTAACCAAATCTGGGATGGGGCCCTGGGATCTGCTTTTTTAACAAATACCCAGGGGATTCTTACACAGATAATGGCTGATCACAGGTTGAGGATCTCTGATCTGTGATGTGAGGATGAGATGCTCTAATGTTAAGGTCTGTTGTCCTTAATCTAGGTTCAATCATGGATTTCCCTCAAAGTTTGCTGAGCTCACACTTAGGACCTGGTCTGTGCTAGGCATGGGCCCTCAAGGAGCTTAGAGTGAAAATTTTCATCCACAAATTCAGGTGTACAAAAAGTAGCTTTTTTAAAAAAAAAAAAATTATCTTAAATCTGACCATAAGCCCCCCCTCATTAGAAATTCAATCTCAGACATTACTGAGGCCTCCAAGCACGTCTTGAATTAGTTCCTCAGGGTCTTATGCAGCAGCACAGCATCAGAGTCTCTCAGCCAGTGGTCACTGGTCCTTGTGGTTACCTCTGAGACACCCATGCCCTAGCCAAAGGTTGCTTCAGGTTAGGGGTTTCCTGACTTCCTGGTCTGGTTGAGGACTGGGGTCTTTGACTCTCGACCTAAAAGTCATACATCCCCTCTGATGTCCTGCCACATCCTCAGAGTCCTGCTACAGAGCAGGGCCTGCGTCCCCGCCATCCGAAGACCCTGCCCCTCACTGTCCCAGGATTTTCCTCTCTTGGCCCTCAAGAGGTCCCTACCCCATCCCCTCCTTTCTGGGACACTTACCATAATCGCACCAACAGGGTTAGGGTTTTACAGAAAAAAGTTAAGCAGAAATTGACTGGCCGAAATCCCCCAAAGCAAGGAATTGTGAAGGCCTACCTACCTATCTGAAACCAGGAAAGGGAAATAGAACAAAACGCAAATTCCCATCTCAAAGCATCCACCACACTTGAGTTGATGCCCCAGGCTACCTTTTCACTAAGAACACTGCTATTAGCGACAAGTCCCAACCCTAGCTAGAGCAAAAAACTGGAGAGAGTGTCCTGGGACTTTCCAAATGTGAGTTTGGACTCTAGGATGACAAGGCCATCCTTCAAAGGAAGAGAATAACAAGAAATTATGTTCTACTTCAAGAGGATTGCATTTTACAGCAGTAAAGTTCCCTCAAGGAGCTCTAGTGGTACAATGGTTAAGCACTTGGCTGCTAAACAAAGGGTCAGCGGTTCAAACCCACTAGTTGCTTTGTCGGAGAAAAGACCTGGTGATCTGCTCCCATGAAGACTGCAGCCTAGGAAACCCTATGGGACAGTTCTACTCTGTCCTATAGAGTTATCTATAGAGTCACTATGAGTCTGAATAGACTCAACAGCACACAACAACAACAAACCAAGTTTCCCCTGAGGGTATTTACTTCTGACCTAGGGTAATAGAAACCAAGAGGCAAGCAATAAAGAAGTAATATCTACCTAAAACCAAACAATACTTTGGCTTAACCAGTAAAAAATGTCTGCCTTAACATTAATCTCTTTTAAGAACTATCTGTATGGGATCAGGTGGAAATCCTGGTGGCACAGTGGTTAAGAGCTATGGCTGCTAACCAAAAGGTTGGCAGTTCGAATCCACCAGGTGCTCCTTGGAAACCCTATGGGGCAGTTCTACCCTGTCCTCTAGGGTTGCTATGAGTCAGTATCAACTCGACTGCAACGGGTTTGGTTTTTTCAGGTGTATGGGATCAAGGAGCCCTGGTTGCACAGTGGTTAAGTGCTTAACTGCTAACCAAAAAGTCGGCGGTTCCAACCCACCAGCCACTTTTTGGGAGAAAGGCGTGGCAGTCTGCTTCCATAAATGTTACAGCCTAGGAAGCCCTATGGGGCAGTTCTACTCTGTCCTATAGGGTTGCTATGAGTTGACTGGACAACAATGGGTTTGGTTTTTGTTTGTTTGTTGGTATATGGGATCAAATTGACAACAGCGACCTAAAAGATTAGATAGGAACCTTAGAGGGCAGTGTGTGTTAATAGGGGAGGAACAGCTCAGAAAGGGAGGATGAGAAATGGTTGCACAACTCCAAGAATGTAATCAATGTCACTGAATTGTACGTGTAGAAACTATTGACTTGGTGTATGTTTTGCTGCATACACAACAAAATATATATTAAAAAAAAAAGAAGTGATATCTAGATGTCTGTTTCTAAAATAGCAAATGCCCATGGCTGTGGGTGTGAAAATGAAGATAACTACCCTGGTCATCATGGAGAGAGGGAATTTAGTTTTGACTCATTCAAAGGATAATCTCACTCATGTCCTTGAGGGTCAATTCCATGTTCCTGGTGTTTTACTAAGGTTTTGAGAATGGGCAGCCTGGATGACAAAAATTCACAGCCACAGACCCCCAAAGGACCAGGCATTGCTGTATAGTACCCAGGCACGCTAATTTTCCAGCCAGCCCACCTCCAGCCACTTCCCTGGCTTGGTTGCTCACATAAAGCCCCATTCCTCTTAATCTTCCGTTTCTAGGTACTTGTATTGGCAACACAGACAGTAGACACTATATGAACCTCTCCAATGGCATCTACCGATTCAACCCACTCTACCTCCAACCTCAGGGCTTCAGTAGGTGAGTGGAACAGATTTAAGCAGCAAGGGGGAAGAGAGAAGACACAACTGACCTGGCCATTTCCCACCTCATTCTCCTGACAGTCCACAGAATGGGGAAAAATGTGGTTTGCACAAACTAAAATGGAGTTATCATAGAACCTGGCTGGCCAACAGTCCTCATTGCCACAGTCTTGACACTTCCCTAGAACTTGTGGGAATTGGCCCCTACTTTTCAGGGGTGCAGATAATCAGGTGATTGGTGAGAACCTGGTGGAATTCTGGCCCTTGGGTGCTAATCCCTGCTCATCCTTCTGTGGGAGCACATTATCCCTGGACGTCATTTTCTCCATCCACAGAATGGGGAGACTCCTCAGAGCTCTCACCATTCAGTGAAAGGCAGACACCTATGAGGTCAGAGGTGGGCACATGCTTTAAATTCTCAGAAAAATACACACTGTGGAAATCTAAAGCATAACTGCTGTGTGTGGATTACTGTTTCGTGGGTTCTTTGGAGTTCCAGGGTGGTGCAAACAGTTAAAGGAACCCTGGTGGCACAGTAGTTAAGCGCTTGGCTGCTAACCAAAAGGTCGGGGCCACAAACCCATCAGCTGTTCCTTCGGAGTAAGATGTGGCAACCTGCTTCCATTAAGATTACAGAAACCCTATAGGGCAGTTCTACTCTGTCCTGTAGGGTCACTATGAGTTGGAATCAGGTTGACAGCAATGGATTTAGGTTTTTTTTTTCTTTTTTGGTTGCAAACAGTTAACTTACTCAGCTGCTAACCAAAAGGTTGGGAAGTTTGAGTCCACCCAGAGGTGCCTTGCAAGAAAGGCCTGGCAATCTACTTTTGAAAACTCAGCCATTGAAAATCCTATGGAGCACAGTTTTACTCTGGCACACATGTGGTAGCCATGAGTTAGAATCCACTCCGTGGCAACTTTTTTTTTTTTCCCAGCAAATTTTTAATCCCAGGGTGGGGAGTGATTTCTCTTTCCCCTCTCAGCATTTTATTACGTCCAGACCTATTTTCCCCACCATGAATCAGTTGCCAACAGAATGAAAACTCTGAATATGAGCTTTAGAACAGCTTTCATGTTTTGCTTTGTTTTTAAAGTGGATAGTTAGCTACTCTAAATTTCCTTTCATCTTTGAGATTACATGTGTGGTTTGGTTGTTGTTTATTTTGTTTTGTTGTGTTGTGGGGAGGCCGGTTGGTGGGCATGAGATCTGATAGCAGAGTTCCTAAGCGAAGCAGAGACTCAGATAGGTACTCTGGGCAGTTGCCCTCCCTACTGTCTCATGCTCCTAGTAAGTTGGGGGTTGGAAGACTGGCTGAGAGATAAGTCTAGCTAGACACCTGGCCTAAAAGAAAGAGAATTAGGAAGCTAGATCTCCTGGAGGAGAAATTACCAAATGGATTCCAGTGCAGGAGATGATTTTGAACTCCCTCGGAGGTAATTCATTATCTACCCCACCGTTCTTTGCCGTGACCATGGATCCTTGAGGGATGACCAACATGTCTTACAAATGGCCTCTCCCACCTGTCCCCTTCCTACCGCTGGAGGGTCAGAGGTCTATGGCTTTAGGGGATGCAGGGGTGAGGAGGTGAAGAGGGGGTGCTCTTTAATAACACTTGTACTATAGCAACTGGCTGTCTCCTCTCCTCCCTGAAATGCATCATCTCTCATTCCTTTAGCATCCACGGAATCAACGAGAAAATCTCAGTCCAAGCCTATGAGACCCAGGTGAAATTCATCTTTGAGTTGATCCAGAATGCAGACACCGACCGGGTGCCTGTTCCTCATGTGCACGAACTATGAGGTCGGGGTGCCAGCTGGGTTGGAGTGCCCAGCCCTGGGCCAGGACTAACCCAAGGGAAAAAGCCAATCTTGGTGACACTTCTGGCCAAAACTACATTGTAATGCATTGCCCACCTGCCTTGCTCACTCCTAGACTCACCCAATAACATGGCCAGGGGAAAAGGGCTGCGCAGCAGGAATCTGGCTTTTCCCTTCCTCCTGGCATCTCCATCCTTCAGCTGCCTGGCTTTTACTGTCTCGCCTGCATTAGAACTGTCTGGCTTTTCTCTTTAATGCTGGTTATATAGTTGCCCTGCCCTCCAGGCCTGATTTAGCAAATGCAGAATTAAAAAATCTCAACCAGATTTTACCTGGTAAAAGTTTTTAATTTAAGGCACTCTTGCTGCTGGGCTGCCTCCTCCAGGGCTTATGTATTTCTCTGTGCTATAACTTCCTTTCCACTTTTTTCTTCCTGTCCTTTAAAGTTCCTGGGTGGCACAAACAGTTAGTAACCTGAAGGTTGGTGGTTTGAACCCACCCAGCAAGTGCCACAGAAGAAAGGCCTGGCAAGCTGTTTCCATAAAGATTATAGCTGAATATATGCAAAACCAACAGCCAACATTATACTCAATGGAGAAAGGCTGAGAGCCTTCCCTTTGAGAACAGGAACGAGACAAGGATGTCCACTATCACCACTCTTATTCAACATTGTACTGGAAGTCCTAGCCAGATCAATAAGACACAAAAGAGAAATAAAAGGTAGCCAAACTGGAAAGGAAGAAGTAGAACTATCTCTGTTTGCAGATGACATGATCCTATACATAGAAGACCCTAAAGATTCCACAAGAAAATTACTGGAACTAATAGAAGAATATAGTGATGTTGCTAGGTACGCGATCAGCACACAAAAATCAGTTGGGTTCCTCTACACAAACAAAGACTACTCTGAAAAAGAAATTAAGAAACTAATGTTAAGTGCCGTCAAGTCGGTTCTGACTCATAGTGACCCTATGCACAACCGAACGAGACCCTGCCTGGTCCTGCGCCATCCTCACAGTCGTTGTATATTTGAGCCCATCGTTGCAGCCACTGTGTCAGTCCATCTCCTCAAGGGTCTTCCTCTTTTTTGCTGACCCTGTACTTTACCAAGCATGATGTCCTTCTCCAGGGACTGGTCCCTCCTGATAACATGTCCAACTTACGTGAGACGAGGTCTCACCATCCTCACTTCCAGGGATCCAAGAAATACTAAAGGGAGTCCTCCGGTTAGAAAATCAATAACATCAGATAACAACCCAAGACTAGAACACAGGACAGAGCAACCAGATATCAACCCAGATAGGGAAGTCACAAAAATAAACCAAAGCTCACTTCCAAGGAGCACTCTGGCTGTAGTTCTCGTTCTTCTGGCAGTCCATGGTATATTCAGTATTCTTTGCCAACACTGTAATTCAAAGGCATCAATTTGTTGGTCTTACTTATTCATTCATTGCAGCTTTTACATGCATATGAGGCGATTAAAAATACCGTGGCTTGGGTCAGGCGGACCTTAGTCCTCAAAGCAACATCTTAAAATACCTGAGAATAAACCTAACCAGGGCCGTAAAAGACTTATAGAATGAGAATTATAAAACATACTACAAGAGACTAAAAGAGACCTACAAAAATGGAAAGACATCCCATGCTCATGGATTGAAAGGCTCAATATAGTGAAAATGTCAATGTTACCTAAAATGATCTACAGATACAATGCAATCCTGATGCAAATCCCAACAACATTCTTTACTGAAGTAGAAAAACTAATGACCAACTTTATATGGGAAGGAAAGAAACCCAGAGTAGCCAAA
This sequence comes from Trichechus manatus latirostris, assembly GCF_000243295.1. Taxonomy (NCBI): domain Eukaryota; kingdom Metazoa; phylum Chordata; class Mammalia; order Sirenia; family Trichechidae; genus Trichechus; species Trichechus manatus. The sequence continues at coordinate 9,678,052 of NW_004443971.1, forward strand.
GCAGTATTGAAGAAAAAGAACAAAGCAGGAGGCCTCACACTCCCTAATATCAAAACGTATTATACAGCCACTGTAATTAAACAACCTGGTACTGGTTCAATGACAGACAGATCGACCAGTGGAATACAATTAAGAACTCAGAATTGAACCCAAACATCTATGGACAACTGATTTTCAACAAGGGGTCAAAGGCCAATCAGTGGGGCAGAAACAGTTTTTTAATAAATGGTGCTGGGAAAACTGGATATTCACCTGCAGAAAAATGAAACAGGACCCATACCTCACACCATACAGAAAAACTAACTCAAAATGGATCGAAGATCTAAACGTTAAACCTAAAACCATAAAATTCCTGGGAGAAAACTATGGGTCCTAATCTTTTATAAACATAGGATAACAAACATTACAACGAAGGTACGAATAGAAGAAGACAAAACAGATAAATGGGACCTCATAAAAATTAAAAACCTATGCTCATCAAAAGACTTTATTAAAAGAGTAAATAGACAACCCACAGACTGGGAAAAAATCTTCGGAAACGACTTACCCAGTAAGGGTCTAATCTCTAAAATCTAAGGAAAACTGCAACAACTCAACAACAAGAAAACAACCCAATCACAAAATGGGCAAAGGACATGAACAGAACCTTCACCAAAGAGGACATCCAAGCAGCCAACAAATATATGAAAAGATGTTCGTGATCATTAGCCATTAGAGAGATGCAAATCAAAACTACAATGAGATACCATCCTACTGCCGCTAAAATAGCACTGATAAAAAAAAAACAAAAACAAATGTTGGTGAGGATGTGGGGAGACTGAAATCCTTATCCATTGCTGGTGGGACCATAAAATGGTACAACCGCTCTGGAAAATGGTATGGCGCTTTTTAAAAAAACTGGGAATAGAACTACTCTGTGATCCAGCAGTCCCACTCCCAGGTATATACCCTAACCCTCTGCCATCAAGTTGGTTCCGACTGACAGCAACCCTATAGGACAGAGTAGAACTACCCCATAGGGTTTCCAAGGCTGTAAATCTTTACAGAAGCAAACTGCCACATCTTTCTCCTGCACAGCGGCTGGTGGGTTCAAACCACTGACCTTTTGGTTAGTAGCTGAGCACTTTTAACTACTGCGCCACAAGGGCTGTCTGGTATATACCCTAAAGATCTAAAAATAATGACACGAACAGACATATGCACGCCTATGTTCATTGCTGCTTTATTCACAAGAGCAATAAATGGAAACAACTGAAGCGCCCATCAACGAATGAATGGACAAATAGATTGTGGTACATACAGACAATGGAATACTACACAACCATAAAGAACAATGATGAGTTGGCGAAACCTATTATATAACATGGATGGACCTGGAGGGCATAATGCTCACTGAAATAAGTCAAGCATGTAAGGACAAATATTGTGTGATCCGTCTTTTAAAAGAAGACAAGAACAGATAAATACAGAGAGACCAGTGTTCATTGATGGTTACCAGGGAGAGGAGGGGAGGGGAAAGTATGCTTGAGACCACAGAGACTTGTTATTTGGGATGATGGGAAAAGTGGCACTGAATGTGGATGCAGAGAGCACAGCACAACCAAAGTAAAAACGAGTGAGCACATATGGATGGGTATAGACACAATTAAAGAGAATGTTGACAAGTATGATAAATGTAACTAATGTCAATGACCAATTTGTGTGGAAAATGTCAAATGGGAACCTAACTTGCTTTGTAAACATTCACCAAAAACTAAATAAAATAAAAGATAACAGCCAAGAAAACCCTATGGAGTAGTTCTACTCTGTAACACATGGGGTTGCCATGAGTCAGAATCGACTCAGTGGCAACGGGTTTGGTTTTGTTTGAGTTGATTTTTTTTTTAATTCTTTAGCTGTCTCTTCATCGATCCTCTCCTGCCCCGGCATCCCTTCTCCCACCCCCACAATTTTTCCTACCACTGGAGCAAGAATTAATCAGACTGATGTTACCATACTTGCCACAACAATTGGTCAAATACAATGATCTCCGTAGCACCAATGGTCACTAAGGAGTGAAACTGAGGCAAGGGGCTCTGAGAAATTCCAAACGCCTGGTTCTGGAAGCCGGAGACTGGAGAAGAGGCCCTCTGTCCTTGGGCTGCTCCCCAGGGCTCCCTGATCTTTGCTCCCTCCCCTGCCCTGTTCCTGTCACCTGCCAATGCTGCCTCACCCCAGGAGGTACTAATCTGCAGCAACATTTCCCTGGCACTTCCTATGGGCTGAGCTCCCAAGGGAAGAGCTCCATGACCCGGTCTCTCAGTGGAGCCCAGGACCAGCAGGGCCTTGGCCCAGGCATCTGTGTCCTGGTTCAGACTGATCAGAGGGTAGAGGAGGGTGAGAGGGAGGAGGAGGGGAAGACCGGTTTGAGGGGCTCAGCCCTGGCTAGTGATGGTGGGGGAGGGGCAAACTGTCCTCTCTCCCTCAGGGAACGCCAGAGCTCCTGTCTTTATCCTCTGGAATCTAACCTTGAGCATATTTGAATCTGCTCAGTAGCTGCCAGGTGGGGGATATGGGAAGGCAGCATTTCTTGGCTCAAGGCTGGGAGCTGTGCTTTCTGGATCACGAGGGAGTTGGGGTCACAGAGGGAGACAGAGTGGGCTGGGACTTAAGAGACTCCCTCTTTTTTCCTTAGCAGACAAGGACCTTCCGGGCCTTCCTCCTCTTCCCTCTCCTCACACTTGCCCTGCCCCCCTCCTGTCCCCAATTCCTCACCTCCCTCCTGTGGATGTAAGCTGCTCCTGGGAGCACAGGCTGAATGGAAAGAGAAACACAGTGTGGAGATTATTCCAGCTTTTTTGCTACCCCCCTAGGATTCTCATTCCTTCCCTCACCCTCCCTTTTTTGGCCCATTCAGTACTTATTCAGCCTTTGTTAGAGGGTGAGCTAAAGACCAAAAATAATCCTTCACATTTATTCAGAGCTGAACGAAGTGCTTTCATAACACCTTACCTCATCAGAGCCCTGCAAGGACTCCATGAGGAAGGTGGCGTCACCCTTTCTTACAGCTGAGGAATTGGGCCTCAGAGAGGTTACACATGGGCTGGGGCAGTCAGCTCAAACTCGTGTCACCATGGCCCCAAACTCACTGTTATTCTGTGATCCTAAGTTACTAATAGAATCTACTTCACATCAATTATCATGTTTAATCCTCACCAAAACTCTTAGGTGTTATTGCCCCTGTGTTACAGATAAGGCAACTGAGACTCGGAGGTTAAGTAACTTGTCCAAAGTCATGCAGGTGTCAGGGGCACAGTCTGTCTGAATCCAAGGACTGTGCTAATAATACTCAAGAGGAAATGGAGGCTCAAAGAAGTCATTTACAGTCAAATGCAGGTCAAAATTCACCGCCTCCAGCTCTTTTTCAATCGCACCATGCTGCCTGTTGCAAGAACCTGTGGTGTGTGGCTCATTAATTCTGACCCAGGGAGCTCTCCAGGACAGAGGCTGCTCTACTGTTGCATTTTGTTCTTAGCTCAGGCTCTCTGCGTTCCCTAGCTGTCCTCTCCCTATTCACACCTCTCCATCCACCAGCATTTCTCACCACCCCCACCCCAGGTCTGTGGGTTCAGCTCCTCTCCTTTCTTCTCTGAGTTTGGGACCCATGGAGTGACAGGGAGAAGGATGAGCTGGGGACTCTTCCCCATCCCATCTCACCACCCTCCTCCAGCCCCAGACAGGCTAGTGCCAAGCCCACCGAGTGGGAACTGTTGCAAAGCCTGGCTCAGAACACAGACATTCCAGCCCTGCAGCCCCTGAGGGCTTCTGGAGAGAGTGGCTCAAACTACTGGCCTGGCCAGGACAACATGAGCCCCAAAGATCTGGGCAGGATGGGGCAATGAATCCAGGAATTTCCTCATCCCATCCTCATCCATGTAAACCAGTTGCCATCTTGTCGATTCTAACTCACGATGACCCCATACAACCCCATGTGAGTAAGAGTAGAACTATGCTCCATAGGGTTTTCAATGGCCTATTTTTCAGAAGTAGATCACCAGGCCTTTCTCCTGAGGCACCTGTGGGTAGACTCGAACCTCCACCTTTAGGTTAGCAGCCCAGCGTGTTAACCCCGCAGGAAGTCCAGCTTCATCCATCTACCACTCCCTAAACCCACCTGAGAGAGCTCCGGCAGATAATCACAAGAACACCCTACACCCCCATCTTCAATCAGGGACTTAGCTCAAGCTTGTTACTCATACCTCACTCATTCATAAGCAAAGAGAATCGGAAAGGAAAGGAATAAAATTTGGCTGTAGTCCCTTGTGATTCTTAACCTAGGTTGCTAAGCATTTGGGCCGTTCTGGACCTAGCATTCTTTTCTTTTGGAGGAGGTCATAGAAGGAGACAAAGTTCCTACTTAAGAGTAGAGCATTTCATTAAAATGTTTTGAAAGTTTAAATTTAATTAAATATTTTTATTAAAACGAAACTATTCAATTCTAGTATTCAATGTCCATCTAGCTATCAATGAAAAGAATCAGTATCACGTTTCATGTATGCTACATCTAGACCTACAAACGTAAACATTTAAGATTAATATAAATGATTTGATACTACAAAATGTTCCTCAGTCACCATGTACCACTGTTACAAATTCTATACTAATTCACAACTGGAAACTGGAACTCAAAGAGAAGCAAGAAAATGGAACTCAGCACTACTGGGAAATAACCTGTCATCCAAGAATCTAATGCAGCCATGCTGAGAGGAAGGATTTGACAAGTTCATTTTCCTTTCTCATACCTAAGTACTTCCACATCTCCATTCTTCCCTGCCCTCCAAAGCCATGTCTGTCTCCCAAGTTCACAGTGATACAATCCACAAACCTTCAGGGTATTCAGACACAGTTTAGTTTATTTCCTCTGAGGATATAGGGCAAGAAATATAATGAAGTGTTTCCCTGGGACCTGAACTTCATTAGTTTTAGGAGTGTGTTTTGGGTTACTGGTTGTTCTGTGCCAGCACTGAACTCTGAATCCCAAGTAACAAAGACACTCTGGTTTTTTAAATAGATTTAGTTATTTTGTGGTGGTAATATATAGTGCCTTCTAAAGTAAGGAGCCCAGTGCAGGGATCTCTCTGGCCCAAGTCTAGGAGATGAATTCTTATTTTATAGACCACATGGTGGATGATCTGGGATTCAAGAAGGACTCCGTGGTGTCATGATTAAGCTAAGACTTCAAGGTTAAATGAGAGTTAGCCAGGCAAAGAGTTGGGGGGAAATTGTGCTGGACAGAGAGAAGAGTGTGTGCAAAGAGTCTGAGGCAAATGAAAGCACTATACCTTCAGGAATCTGAGACGAGACTGACTTAGGCCTTGTTAGCCAGGACAGGGATTTTTGAACTTTGACTTAAGGACAATGGGAAAGAGAAGAATAGTTAAGAGGTTGTTTTTTTCTTCCTTCCTTCCTTCTTTCTTTCTTTTCCTTTTTGTGAGAGTTCCAAAATTGAGGCGCTTGGCTCATGTCTTAGTCATCTAGTGCTGCTATAACAGAAATACCACAAGTGGATGGCTTTCACAAAGAGTTTATTCTCTCACGGTCCAGTAGGCTAGAAGTCTGAATTCAGGGCACTGGCTCCAGGGGAAGGCTTTCTCTCTCTTTTGGCTTTGGAGGAAGGTCTTTGTGATGCATCAGTCTTCCCTTGGTCTGGGAGCTTGTCAGCGCAGGAACTTCAGGTCCAAAGGACACACTCTGCTCCCGGCACTGCTTTCTTGGTGGTATGAGGTTCCCCCCTCTCTGCTTGCTTCCCTTTCATCTCTTGTAAGATAAAAGATGGTGCAGGCCACACTCCAAGGAAACTCCCTTTACACTGGATCAGGGATGTGACCTTAGTAAGCATGTTACAATCCCACCCTAATCCTCTTTAAAATTATAGTTACAAAATGGAGGACAACCACACAATACTGGGAATCATGGCCTAACCAAGTTGACACATATTTTGCGGGGGACACAATTCAATCCATGACAACTCATACCAGAATGATCTGCCCAGGTCTGAGCCCCGACTCCATCTTAGCTTTTGCTTATTTCCCCTGCAACTGTCAAACCCTTAGACAGACTTAAGTACATAACAAAGGAAATGTTCTTCTCTGCGGTTAAACTAAAGATTTGGAAAGAAGGTTCCTATGGGAGGGTCTTGACACAAGACCCTTATCAAAAATCCCCTCAGCAGACCTCAGGAAATGTTTTAAGATAATTACTTTGCGACCACCCTGTAAAACCCCCCTTAGTCACATGTTTAAACTAACCAATCCAGATAGCCCACATTCCTGTTTCCAACCAATCACTCTAAAGCCCCCACTTTGAGTTGTCCCACCTCCTGCCTCCCTGATCTTGTAACTTCCAATCAGAATGTTGTACTTTTAGTTCTTGATTTTACCCCATAAATATGCTTCTGTAACTCCACCTCTGTAGCTTTGGAGTGTTTGGTTTCACTTTAGGAGATCAGACGTTTCCCCGGTTCGAATTATTTGGAAACTTCAATAAATCTCTTTACTTTTATTTTAACAGAGTACACATTCTTACTCGTTGACACCTTTCTTCCTTCCTTCTTTTTTTCCTCCTTCCTTCTCCCTTCCTTCTTTCTTTCCACTCTTCCTTCCTTCCGTTAATTCCTTCTTTCTGGTATTGAGACTCTAAAAATTATTTTGAGGTATCTGATCTGAGTAAGAAAAGCTAAAGTAGGGTCCAGTTTTGGAATTCACTCTGGGTAGAAAACCTGTAGAATCAGAGAGCTAAACTGGTTAGGGCAGTTCTGTCTATTATCTAATAGCTAAGAAAATGTGGTTTTTCTTGCAACAAAACCAAGGAGCTTTTATGTAACTGTGATGGCTCTGTGAACTCTTTATGGTAGCCAAGTGGCAACTTGAAGAAGACTTGAAGCACTTACTGGTGAAGATCAAAGACCACAGCCTTCAGTATGGATTACACTTCAACATAAAGAAAACAAAAATCCTCATAACTGGACCAATAAGCAACATCATGATAAACGGAGAAAAGATTGAAGTTGTCAAGGATTTCATTTTACTTGGCTCCACAATCAACACCCATGGAAGCAGCAGTCAGGAAATCAAAAGACACATTGTATCGGGCAAACCTGTTGCAAAAGACCTCTTTAAAGTGTTGAAAAGCAAAGACGTAACCTTGAAGACTAAGGTGCGCCTGTCCCAAGCCATGGTACTTTCAATCGCATCATATGCATGTGAAAGCTGGACAGTGAATAAGGAAGACTGAAGAAGAATTGACACCTATGAATTGTGTTGGCGAAGAATACTGAATATACCATGGACTGCCAAAAGAACGAACAAATCTGTCTTGGAAGTACAACCAGAATGCTCCTTAGAAGCAAGGAAGGCGAGACTACGACTATGTCTCACATGCTTTGGACATGTTGTCAGGAGGGTAAGTCCCTGGAGAAGGACATCATGCTTGGTAAAGTACAGGGTCAGTGAAAAAGAGGAAGACCCTCAACGAGATGGATTGACACAGTGGCTGCAACAATGGGCTCAAGCTTAACAACAATTGTGAGGATGGCGCAGGACCAGGCAGTGTTTCATTCCGTGGTGCATGGGGTCACTATGAGTCGGAACCAACTTGATGGCACCTAACAACAACAACAAGTGGCTTCTAATCAACAAAGCACCCATATACTAAGTAGAAGCTATCTTACCTCACCAAGCACCAATCAGAATTTTGTTAGCTTGTTTCCAAAGGAGCCTTAACCCGAACAGGTCATCTCTATGGTTTGTTCCTGAGGAGTCTTAAAACTTATAAGCCACCAATCAAGGTAATGTCACTAAGTGAGTAACTAGTGAGCAAAGTTCTGTAAACCAATCATTATTAAGGTCCCACTTTGTCATCTTGCCTGTGACAATGATGTATCTTTACTTCCTTCTGTAACAGTATATTTGAAACCCCCTGATTGTGACTCGGTGGATTCTGCTAGTCTCTTGTGCCTGGTGCACACTAGCAGAACTCCTCATTGCAATCATTGTCTTTGTCTTGACTTACTAAAAATCTCTTTTAATTCAATTTGAGGCTGGGATCTTTTCCCCTATGACATTTCTAACACTTCCAAAAAAAAAACCAAACCCATTGCCGTCGAGTCAATTCCGACTCACAGTGGCCCTACAGGACAGAATAGAACTGTCCCATAGGGTTTCCAAGGAGCGGCTGGTAGATTTGAACAGTCAACTGTTTAGTTAGCTGCCAAGCTCTTAACCACTGCGCCACCAGGGCTCTTTCTAACACTTACGTGGTGTTTATGATACATCAGGCACATTGATTTATATATATATTAACTTATTTAATCCTAATAATTACCCTATAAAGTAGGCTGTTGCAATATAACGAGTGAAAAAAATGGAGTTAGTGGATTGAGAAAGGTATGTGGATTAAAAAGGTATTTAGGAAATGGTACTTGGTGACTGTCTTAGTCATCTAGTGCTGCTATAACAGAAACACCACAAGTGGATGGTTTTAACGAAGAGAAATTTATTTCCTCACAGTTAAAGTAGGCTAAAAGTCCAAATTCAGGGTGTCAACTCCAGGGGAAGGCTTTTTCTCTCTGTCGGCCTTCTTCTCTTCAGTGTTCCCGCAGACTAGGAGCTTCTCTGCGAAGGGATCCCAGTCCAAAGGACACACTCTGCCCCCGGCACTGCTTTCTTGATGGTATGAGGTCCCCAACTCTCTGCTTGCTTCCTGTTCCTTTTATCTCTTGCGAGATAAAAGGTGGTGCAGGCCACACCCCAGGGAAACTCCCTTTACACTGGATGTGACCTGGGTAAAGGTAGTGTTACAATCCCACCCTAATCCTCTTTAACATAAAATTACAATCACAAAATTGAGGCCAACCACACAATTCTGGGAATCATGGCCCAGCCAAATTGATACACACATTTTTGGGGGGACATAATTCAAACCATGACAGTGACTGATGGGTGGTAGGGAGGTGGGGATGTAGAGGAAGGAGTCAGAGATGACTCTTAGGTGGCTGACTTGAGCAAATTGGAGAGTGACTCCGTTTACTGAGATGGAAGAAGGAGCAGATGTCTAGGAGATAACGAGCTCCATCCTGTATATAACATGTTGGAGACGCTGAGACATCCAAGTCTGCATCCCAGAAGAAAAAAATCTAAGACTAAGATATCTGGGAGTCATCAACATGGTACCATAATTGACATTATAAGAGAGGATGAGATCTAATATCTAAGAGTCTGATAGAGGGATAAGTCAAATTTGTAAGTAAAATCAGAAAGTGTTAGCAAACATCACAGAAATTTAAAAACATTTAAAATTTTTAAATATGAAGTCACTGTGCTCAAGAACCTTGTAATCTATTTGAGAAAACAAAACCAACACATAAAACAGTAAGTCAACATAAAAGAAGTCTTAAATTCTGTAACTTATATCATCAAAATCTTTTGTGATGTCAACACCGCCTACCATTCCATCTTTCACCCTACACTTCTCTACCTGCATCCAGCCACCTATTGAATAACTTGCTGTTCCCTAAAAATACCACCCTCTCCTTTGCCTGCCTGTCATTTCACTCTGATCCCTATAACTACAATAATTTCTCTCCTGCTAAACCTGTTACCATCGAGTTGGTTCTGACTCATAGCGACCCTATAGGACAGAGTAGAACTGCCTTATAGAGTTTCCAAGGTGTGCCTGGTTGATTCAAACTACCAACCTTTTGATTAGCAGCAGTAGCTCTTAACCACTACACCACCAAGGTTTCCTAAAAAACCCACATAGTAAGATTCAGTTAAAGCATCTCCATGTCTTTGAAGACTTCTTGAACCTTCCCAAAGCTCAGTGTTTCCTCCTATGACAAAGGTTTGTTTTTTGTGTGATTGTTTTTATAATTTATTTTATTTGTTGTTGTTGTTGAGAATATACACAGGAGAACATATACCAATTCAACAGTTTCTACATGTACAATTCAATGACATTGATTACATTCTTTGAGTTGTGCAACCATTCTCACCCTCCTTTTCTGAGTTGTTCCTCCCTCATTAACATAATCTCACTGCCCTGTAAATTTCCTGTCTAATCTTCCGAGTTGTTGTTGTCTATTTGATCACATATAGATAGATTTTAAAAGAGCACAATGCTCAAGCCAGACATACTTTACTAGTTAAGCTAAACTATTGTTTGGTTTTAAGAAGAGTTCAGGGGATATTTTTGGCTTAATGTTTAAAGATTATCTCAGCACAATAGTTTTGGGGGATCATTCAGCCTCCATGGCTCCCCAAAATCTGGATGCTATGAGAATTTGAAATTGTGTTCTGCATTTTCCCTCTTTTGATCAAAGATTCTGCTGCAGAATTTTTGATCAAAATGTTCAGTAATGGTAGCTGGGCACCAGCTAGTTCTTCTGGTCTCATGGCAGAGGAGGCAGTTGTTTACTGAGGCAATCCGCCACACATAATATTTCCTTCTCCATCCTATTCCTGACTCCCTTCCTTTTGTGTTGCTCCAGGCAGATAGAGACCATATGTTGTGCCTTACCTGGCATATTTGCAAGGTTTCGATGCAGGTATATTTTTGTTAAAGCTCTCCAGGAGGTTCTAATATGCAGCCAGGGTTCAAAACTACTACACCAGAGCACTGTTCCCCAAACTGTTTGGATCATGGGAATCACCTGGGCACGGATTAAAAGGGTGGACTTCCTGAACCCACACCAGAGCTTTGGAAACACAATTTCTAGGAGAGATGCCTGGAAAGCTGTATTTTAAAAAAATGCCCACACGTGATTCCTATGATCAGGCCAGTTTAGGAAACCCTGGACTAGGGGGATAATCAAAGGGCAATAAACACAGAGGGTAGTTTAAAACTAGATCATCTGGTTTGCAAGATACAATCTTCTTGCATCCTGGCTCTCACAAAATAAAACTTGCTCATCTTTATCTTGTGATCCATAGTGGGGATGCTGCCTTGCCTAGCTCCCGACCAGCATCCATATGCCAGGCAGTGTCCATCTTTAACCCTTGCCACTTAGGAGTGCTGTCAAACTCTGTACATTCTAAACCTCAGTGTGAGGCCCAGAGAAAGCTAGAGATGTCTCCCAAATGCCTAATCCCCGCTTTTGCTCTTTGTTACGACTGAAATCCTAACAATCTTGCTGTGTGCAGGAAATGTTTCAAGTGTTATAGTATCTCTGAGAAAGGGCATAGATGTGGCTCAGAGACATTAAGTAACTTGTCCAAGGTCACACAGCTAATATGGATTCAAACCCAGGTCCTTATGATTGCAAAGCTGTCACACATTTCCCTGTGCATGCTGAATCTCAAAGATTACTTCTTTGTTTTATAGTTCACCAGACTATTTTGCCTGCTGTTATTGCTTCCCACCTGTACTCAGTAATTTCAGAACTGCAGCTCCAAAATACTTTTCACCATCCTGCCTAGAGGAATTCCACTGTGGGTATCCAGGGGGCTGTGGGGAAAGGGAGCACAGTTGGAGAGAAGCAGAGAGGATGGTGAGGGCAACTCGTGCACAGATGGCCACACTTTCCCATTCCACCCCCATCACTACATCCTCCTAGGACTGAATGAAGCAGGAAGGGGATGTCACCTCTGCTCTGGGCAGCAGGAAAGAAGCTGACCTCTGGGAGGGAGATAACAGGGGAGGGGTTATAGCCAGAGGAAAAATGGGAGGGGGCACCCTCTCCCAGCAGAAACAAAAGGCAGAAAAGTTTCCAGCCATGTCAGGCCAGTCTTGTGACTACGCCATGCTTGTTTGGGGGTCCAGGATCTATGGGGCTCTGGAATTTTGTTATTTCAGGATGGGTATCCAGGTGGTCTAAGGTGGATCCTCCTCCATCCTGCAAGACTAAGGTGTGCCTGACACAAGCCATGGTATTTTCAATTGCCTCATATGCATGGGAAAGCTGAGCAATGATTAGGGAAGACCAAAGAATTAATGCATTTGAATTATGGTGTTGGTGAAGAATATTGAATATACTACGGAGCCCTGGTGGTGCAGTGGTTATGAGCTCAGGCTGTTAACCAAAAGGTCAGCAGTTTGAATCCACCAGCTGATCCTTGGAAACCCTACGGGGAGTTCTACTCTGTCCCATAGGGTCACTGTGAGTCGGAATTGACTTGACGGCAACAGGTTTAGTGTTTTGATTGCCAGAAGAACGACCAAATCTGTCTTAAAAGAAGTGCAGCTAGAATGCTTCTTAGAAGCAAGGATGGTGAGACTTCATCTCATGTACTTTGGACATGTTATCAGGAGGGACCAGTCCCTGGAGAGGGACATCGTGCTTGGTAAAGTAGAGGGTCAGCAAAAAAAGAAGAGGATCCTCAACAAAATGGATTGACATTGTGGCTGCAACAATGGGCTCAAACATGGCAATGATTGTGAGGATGGCACAGGGCCGGGCAGTGTTTCATTCTGTTGTGCATGGGGTCACTATGAGTCAGAACCAACTCAGCAGCACCAAAAACAACATCCAGGTGGTCAGGAGTCCCTGGGTGGTGCAAATGGCTAAGCACTTGGCTAGTAACTGAAAGGTTGGTGGTTTTATTCTACCCTCGGAAGAGATGCCTGGTAATCTACTTCCAAAAGTTCACAGCCATTGAAAACCCTACGGAGTGCAGTTCTACTCTGAAACACACAGGGTCCCCATGAGTCGGAATCGACTCAGTGGCACAGAGAAGCCATTGCTAGACAGCAGCTGGCCTGGAGGACCTTAGGAAAGAGGCTAAATGATTCATATATTTGGAAAAGTACGAAGCAAGACTTAAGAATGCTACCCTACAGAGGTTCTCCCCTACAGGCTCCTCCAAGCTCCCACTCCCAAATAAACTTACAGTCTCAGTGAAAATACTGCTGTTGTTATACATAGTCTCATGACAAGCCACCTAGCTCCTCTCCAACTAGATTGCTCCCCCTAAGCTCATCCTATATAGAAACTCTGGAGCTGCTACTGGCCTCTGGGTATGTGCCACATTGTCTTCTGGAGGAGCTGGGAGGAGATGCTATGAGTTTGTTAGGGTGTTACATAGGGAAGGATCCCTTTCTCACACAGTAATGGGATTCCTGGCTTGACCTAGTCTTGGCATTGTAGCTGAAGGAGGAGGAGAGGACAGTGGGGAGAAATACAGTGATGGAAAATTGTAGAATGCAACAGGCCCATGAAAAGCCTTCCTGCTGAAGAAGGGGCTGGAAGTAACATAATGGTCTTCCATCTTCAGACCATGATTATATTAAAGCCAGACCTGAAAAGAGTTCCCAAAATGGGAGGTAGGAACAAGACCCCGCAACCAAAATCTCAGGGGACCTCCTCTGGAGAGGGAAAAGTGTAGAAGAGCTCTCTTAGCTAACAATCATTAAGTGTGGGCATATCTCAATTGGCATAACAGTTTATAAAGACAATGTTCTACATTCTACCTTGGTCAGTAGCGTCTGGGGTCTTAAAAGCCTGTGAGCAGCTATCTAAGATACTCCACTGACCTCATCTCTTCAGGAGCAAGGGAGAATGAAGAGAACAGGACACAAGGAAAAGATTAGTCTAAAGGAGTAACGGACCACAGCTACCAAGGCCTCCACCAGACTGAGTCCAGTACAGCTAGATGGTGCCCGGCTACCACCACTGACTGCTCTGACCGGGATCATAACAGAGGGTTCTGGACAGAGCTGGAGAAGGATGTAGAACAAAATTCTAACACATATGAAAAAGACCAGATTTACTGGCCTGACAGAGACTGGAGAAACCCTGAGAGTATGGCCCCCAGACACCTTTTTAGCTCAGTGGTGAAGTCACTTCCGACATTCATCTATCAGTGGAGGATTGGACAGCCCCATAAAACAAAACAGGACTAATGAGACACAGCAGTCCAGGAACAAGGACTAGAAGACAGAAGGGGACAGGAAAGCTGGTGATAGGGAGCCCAAGGTTGAGTAAGGACAGTGCTGACATGTAGTGGGGTTGTTAACCATTGTCATAGGGCAACATGTGTACTGTTTAATGAGAAACTATTTTGTTCTGTAAACCTTTCATCTAAAGTGAGAATAGCAGCACAACTGGAAGAACGTAATCGATGTCACTGAACTGTGCATGTAGAAATTTTTGAAATGGTATATCTTTGGCTATGTATATTTTCACCAAAAGAAAAAGGTCGAGAAGGGAGAGGGTTAACATGTCGTGGGGTTGTTAACCAATGTCATAAAACAGTATGTGTACTGACTGTTTAACGAGAAACTATTTGTTCTGTAAACCTTCACCTAAAGTACAGTTAAAGAAAAAAAAAACAACCAAAAAAAAGAGTGGGCATATCTTGAACAGTGTAATCAATGTCACTGAATTGTGTATATAGAAACTGTTGGATTGGTTTTAAAAAAAATTTTTATAGTATATTTGCACCACAATTTTAAAAAATAGTAAAATTAGTACATTTTAATAGTACTCCTAAATAATAATAATAGTAATAATAATAATGAGCGTGTCTTAAGCCAGGAGGAGAGCCTGTGTGATCTTTAGAAGTTCTTATCCACCGACGTCCACAATGATGCTCAGAGACCCTCACTGTCTCCTGGACATTATTCACCCCATCCTCCAACCCCAGTGGAGTCTCTCCTTTGGAAGCATCTAGTTGGCTTGCTACCTGCTGCTAGTTCCTGCCTTTTCATCTGTGACCTCTGGCCCTACATCCGTGTTTCTCTCTTCACAGAGGGTAGCTATTTCTGCTCTTTCAGTAGGGAAGGGCTGGGATGTCTTCCTTTCCCGAGGTCACAGCTGTTGGGCTGGAAGGAAATCAGCTTCCCTCAGGCCCTCTTGGTGTTTGACTCTAGGGATCAGCACAACATAGGGCAAACTACCTGGATGATGCTCATCCATCTCATCCATTCATTCATTCATTCAACACATTTACTGAGTACCTACTATGTGCCAGAGGCTGGGGACACACTAGTGATCAAAAGAGACATAGAGTGTATAGTCTTGTCCCAGTGGCCCTGAGACTTTGAAAGACCCCAAAACCAAGGTCTTCTGTACTCATAGAAATATTTGCAATTATCTATAAGCAACAAATGACTCATATCTGAACTATAAAAAGAACTCCTATAAAGCAACAAGACAGAAAATGGGCAAAATACTTGAACAGAAATCCAAATGGCAAATAAATATATGTAATCAACCTCATTAGTTATCAGGGAAATATAAATTTAAATCACAGTGAGATACCATTACATATCCACTGAATGACTCAAATTAGAAAGACTGGCAGTATGAAATGTTAATGAGGGTATGGAGTAACTGAAATTCTAAGACACTGCTGGTGGGAGTGTAAATTAATATGACCACTTTTGAAAACTATTTAGTAGCATTTACTAAAACTACCTATGCCTACCCTACGACCCAGTAATTCTGTTCCTGCGTATGTATCCAACAGAAATATGAACGTAAGTGCGCCAAAGGACATAAACAAGAATCTTCACAACAACATTATTTGTAATATCCTCCACCTAGGAACAACCCAAATGTCCATCAACAGAATAATGGGTACATAAATTGTGGTAGATTCAGTTAATGGCATACTGTACAGCAATGAAAACGAATGTGCTCCTGCTATCACAACATAAAGATGAGTTTCACAAACATAACATTGGGTGGGATAAGCCAGACACAAAATAACACGTACTGAATGATCCCATTTATATAAAGTTTAAAAACAGGCAAAACTAATCCACGATGTTAGATAGAGGTTAGCTTTGGGAAGGAGGGTGGGTAGTGACTGGGAGAGGATTTGAGGAGCCTTCTGGGGTGCTAGGGAGCCCTGATGGCACAATGGTTAAGCATTTGGCAGCTAACAGAAAGGTTGGCACTTCGAACCCACCTGCTGCTCTGCAGGAGAAAAGACCTGGCGGTCTGCCTAGGAAGCCCTATGGGGACAGTTCTCCTCTGTCCTATAGGGTCACCATGAGTTGGAATCGACTCGACAGCACACAACAACAATCTGGGGTGCTGGTAATGATGTAATTCTTGATCTGGGTAGTGGTTTTTATGGGTATATTCACTAGGGGATAATTTGTCAACCTGTACAATTAAGCTCTGTGCACTTTCCCTTATGTCTGGTATATTCAACTAAAAAAGATACCCACAGGAGATCAAGATTTTACAAATAGGTGGCTGGGCTGTGGCAAGATTAAATGGCAGAGGGAGAGGGGAGTTGCGGGGGTTGGGGGAGGGGGTAGTCTTGAGTGGAGCAGGGCAAAAATTGCCTCCAGTCCCTGACTGAAATGTTTCCAGATACTTTCGCCTTAATTCCCCATCCAACTGCCCCCCTCCCTACTTACAAACCTGATCTTTTTGTGTGGGGCCCAATGTTTCCTGGTCTAGCAACCACACCGTCATTACACAGAAAGACCCAGCGTTTGAAGACAAAATTGGGCTTCTTTCTGTTAAGTCACTGATATTCCCTCTAACGGGTCCTGTGAGGCTGCAGGCCCCTGATGAAAATATCCTAGCAGCTGAGCTGGAACAATCCTAGGGGTACTGGATTGGGGAGGGTGGGGTTTGTTTGTGTTTGTTATCCTCATCGTTGTCCAAAATATTACCTGCTCAGGTTGCTCTGCGTGCTGCCGTGTGTCTCAGAAGGAGGGAAAGGGCGGCCGAAAACTTCCTATCTGGCAGTGTTCTCCCCTCTCCAGGCCCATCTCTGCTCCAAACCCCAACCGGGGTTCTGGAGTCAGGATCGAATGCCCCCTGAGCCACTTCCTTGGAGGAAAAGGGCAGGAAGGAACCATGGTCACAGGTTCCACTGACAAGAGGGGAAAACCTGGGGGTGGGGGTTCCTTTGTGGGGGAGGTCACACACCCTGCACAAAAACATCCCAAAGAGAACTGGTACTGAGTTTGCGTGGCAGAGGTGGAGATACCCCAGGGAGGAAGTAGCAAAGGCGACCACGGGAACACCCCTCTTTGATCCCACAGGTGCGTCAGGGAAAGTTGGATTTCGGTTAGCCCGGGATGGAGACATCTCTCCCCAAGCTGCCACCAGGATCAGTGGATCAAAGGAAGCCAGGCTCCCCTCCGCCCCTACCTCAGGTGATGCGTGTGGGACCCCAGCCGAGAGTCTGACCTCTTTTCCCTCCCACCCGCGCATCTCCACCCCTTTTAAGGCTGGGACTTTATCAGGGCCGGTTCCGTCGCGGCTGAGCCATTTGCTTAGAGGTACGCAGAATCTGGCGGAAACGCGTAGTGGCGAGCCGGCAGAAGAGGAGCTCTGTTCAAGAACAAGGTAGGCACAGTTCTCTCCGGGTACTGAGATCGGGTAAGGAGCACGGGTACGGCTGCGTGAGCCCGCTGGGTTAGAGACAGCCGGCTGGCTGGCTCCACCGGGAGGTTTCTCGGTGTTCTCTAAGGCCAGAGGCTCAAAGGGAACACTCAAGATGCCAGAGAAGACGCGCACAGGCGCACAAGCCCTTGAAAGGCTAGAGAAGCTCCCAGCGCGACAGGGCAGCCCTGAGGGAGGGGACACTGCGCCGTGAGCGTTGGGCAGCGGGACCTCGGGCCACCCGCCGATGGGCGCTGGGACCCGCGAGCTGCCGGTACTGAGGCGGGTTCCCAGTTCCCGTCAGTCCGCGCAATGCGTTTCCCCGGCGCCCCGCCTCCCCGGCACAAAGCGAAGGAAAGGGGCCGGGCTGAGGCCGAGCCCGCCCTCTCCCCGGCCCCCGATTGGCTGCTTCCGTTGTCCATCCAGAATCTATTTTTGATGGGGGGGGCTGCTACCCAGTCTGCCCTAGATCACGTTTGCCACCGGCAGCCAACCAGTCAAGCCCAAGTCGGCGGGGAAGTAGCGATTGGGGGCGAGTGAGCTCAGTCCCAGAGTCCCCGGTCCGGGTACCACCCTCCGCTCCGGGCCCGAAGCGGTATATCCTGCCCACCCCGGCCACCTCCCTCTCGTGGAAGCGGAGCGGCGGCCTCGCGGTAACACAGGCGAAATGTAGCGAGCCGGGGGTCGCGGCTGGACGCTCGCCTTGGCTGGGGGTGTGGAGGGGAGCACGCCAGGGGCCGAGGAGGACTGCCGAGGAGGAGGAGTGATGAGAAGAGGGGGTACCCTGCATCCCCCGAGACCACGGGTCCTTTCTGCCATTCGCCAGGCGCCCCCTTTCCTCCCATGCGAGGTGCAGGTCAGTTCTGGGTCTTGAGGGGTGAGTGGCGGAGGGCGGGAGCCCTGGCGCGCAGCGCATTTGCTGAGTCTGTGTCTTGGGGAGAGGCGGGGGAGGCCACCCAGTTGCTTCTCCCCCTCCTTGGGTTGGGGGATACTAAAATGGGGCTTCCTGTCCCCGCCTGGGAGGAGGGAGTAAGGCGTTCTGGTTCACTTTGCTTCTTTCATCCCATTCTTAGGCCTGTCTGAAGTCTCTTTACCAGGAGGAGTGGGGTGAGGGACTGGCTTCCCTTCCTGAGAGCCCTCTTTCAGGTTGAGTCGCCTGTCAAGGAGACGCGATGAGGGAAGGAGAGGTTGGAGTACATAGGACTCAGAAACTTTTCTGCCCAAGGGCAGTGGCAGCTCGTCTGCTCAGAGGTCTCCTTCTGGATGTCTAGTGAGAATTCTTTGAAAGAACCCCAGTGCTGTGTTTAAGGAGATTTTAGAAAACGGAGTGCTGGCGGGTGACTGAGTTGATAGAATGAGAAAACAATTCCTATAGGCCAGTTACTGGGGTTTCTTCTAGCCCTTCCCAAAGTGGAGTTGACTAACTGTGTGTTCAGAATACTTAAGGGCCTGTTCATCCTACCTAGGGAAATCTGGGGAAATTCTTGCTCTTTTTTTTTTTTTTTCCACTTGTAAGAGCTATTCTGGTGAATAGGATGGGACTCAGGCCCAGGATTCCTTCAGGCAAGAAAACTGGGGCCGTTCCATCTAAAGAGACATGCGTGGGTTTAGGCTTGTGTGTTTTTGTTGTTTGGTTTGTGTTTTGTTCTGTTTTAAGAGTTCCACTATACCCAACTCTCAGTAACCCTGGGGAACAGGGGAGCCTAGGGAACAGAAATGTGTGGGTAATGTCAATTGTTGTGCCCTCTTTCCCTTCAAACTGCGGTAACTCCCTCATCCTATGTGACCAGCTCATAGGGCCAGGAGCAGGGGGAGAGAAGAGGAGACGGAGGCCTGGATCCCAGTCAGCATCTGAGCTTTTTGTAACACTGTTGACTCTCAAGGGCAGGAGTGGGTAGGCCTCTGGCTCTTGGCGTTTGTCTGGCAAGCCCCACTGCCCGGGGAGTCCTTCTGGGTTTTTTTCTTGGGATGGGCATTTGGGGGTCTGGGGGTCTTCACTCAATAGATTCTCCCTGTTAATTTGCCCTGTGCCATTGTCATACTGTTGCTTATATCTTGTGATACGAACAGCCACCTTCTATGGTGGCTCTGTGGCAACGAATTTGTGACTGAATGTACAACTGACCCCACTGGGAGACCACACTTAAAGGATCCTGGGTTTGTAATGAGCTTCAAGAAGGAATCTCCCTCAGAACATTGCCCCCTGTCCCCTGTTGCTGAAAAGACAATGTACCAAATCTCCTGCACAGCGCTCCCCAATCCAGGCTGGTCCCGCTTCTTGCTGTTGATCATTGTTGGTCACGCTCCTTGCTGTTGATCCCTGTGGGCTAGTGGGTTGTTGGTTGGAAGGATGGTGAGGAGAGCATCTGTTGGGCCTCCAGATGTAGCAGTGCAGGATAGATGGGGCAATAGTGCAAGATAGGTAAATTGGAAAGAGGGAGGCAAAAAGGTAAGTATGCCTTTTGGCGGAGAATTCTCCCAGTATAAGCTGTACTTTGCTGTATCATAACCTTCACTTTCCTGTCTTCCTCCTTCCTCCATAAGGTGTTCCACACAGGTTCCTGTGACTTTAAGGACCAGCGATTTGGGGAGGTACAAGATCTTCCCAGGCAGGGAGGAAATCTCTGGAAGATTCTGCCCTGGGACCAGCAAAGCCTGAGGAGCAGTGGGAAGCCCAAGGACCCCAGCAACAAGAGTGGGAAGGAGCCGCAGCGCCAGGCTGAGGTTGTGTTCTGAAAGATTGAACTCAAGCTACTGTTCGTGGAAGAGGGGCCACCTCAAAGGGTACCTCAGACTTGGCTGGGCTTTTCTACTCTGGATGCCCCCTCCTCTGAGGAACCTGCTGCTGAGAACCAAAGATAAGAGGCCAGATAACTCTCCCCTGAGCACAGCATAGGCCGACTGGAGTCAGACGTCTGCACTCCTAGTGGCTGGCCACTGTGTCTGGTGAGGAGTTCTTGTTTCCTTCCAGCTTGTGGCTTCAGTGCTTGATGGGGCTGCCTGTTGGTGGATCAGCTTTTGCAGTGCCTGGTGGGAGCGGAGAGCTGTGGGAAGAGGTTCCACGGCACCCAAGCCTGAGCTCACCCCGAGACTAAGTTCTTTTCCAAGTTAGAGAGGGAGAGAGAAAGTGAAAAAAGAGAGGAGAGTGCCCCCTTCCCCTCCTTCCTACCCGTCATGTCCTCCAAGCCAGAGCCAAAAGACGTCCACCAGCTGAACGGTACTGGCCCCACTGCCTCACCCCGCCCTGCAGATGGCCCCGGGCGAGAACCCTTGGCCGGGACCTCGGAGTTCCTGGGGCCTGACAGCACTGGGGTCGAGGTGGTGGTGATTGAGTCTCGGGCCAACGCCAAGGGGGTGCGGGAGGAGGACGCCCTGCTGGAGAACGGGAGCCAGAGCAATGAAAGTGACGACGTCAGCACGGACCGTGGCCCCGCACCACCCTCCCCGCTCAAGGAGACCTCCTTTTCCATCGGGCTGCAAGTGCTGTTTCCCTTCCTCCTAGCAGGCTTTGGGACTGTGGCTGCCGGCATGGTCTTGGACATCGTGCAGGTAGGACCTGAGTTGGGCAGCTCTTGACTGGGGGCCCAGGGCCGCCTTTTCCTCCTGGCAGATGAGGACTCTCGGAGCTTTCTCTCCACATCAGAAACAGCTTCTCCTAGAATACTGTTTACCTTTGGATCATGTGCTCAGTTTCTTCTTGGTCTGGTTACTTTCTACAGAATCCTCAAGGAAGCTGAGTTGCCCCGGCGAGGTGGTCAGGGTGGTATTGCTTGACAGAAGTAGAACGGGTTCCAGGGCCCAGGCTTGGAAAAGGAGAGATGAAGAGGGTGGTCGTCTGCCCACCCTTCTGGGCTTTCCTACATTTAGACGAGTTTCCTCTTTATGCTCTCTTTTCCCTTCACTTGGGGTTTCAAGGATACCCATAGTAAAAAGCTCAGTTTCAAGTCTCCCCTCCATCTCCCTGCTGGGCAGGAATTTGCTCCGCTGCCAAGAGGGTCTCAGATGAAGTGGGAAAGCTATTAAAGGCATTTCGTGTTGCTTATCTGACTGTAACCTTGGCATGATCTCCTTAGGGGGTGGGGATGGGCACATGCTGTCTGATCCATGATTTGGGGCCTTGATTTAGGTGTGACAAGACCTATATGTGCTAATTATGTGACATAATTGACAAAATGTAACCAGGCCTGGACAGAACTTCTCTTTGCTTATCACCTGTCTTTGGGCAGAGAGAGCTCTTTGTGAGGCTAACATAGAATTAAAGGTAAGAATTGGCAGACCTGGAAGCTAAGAGGCAGAGGACATGCTGTGTTGGTGTATTGTGGTTTAGAACCTCCAGGTCCAAGAGGTAGTTAAAGTCTTGTGTCCATGTAAAAGTTTTTGAAGCTCAATAAGGCATGCAGAGCTTTCTGAAGGTGTAGGGTTCATCAAAGGTAATCAGTAGAATGTATCAAATTCCTGCCAAGTGCTGGGCTCTGTCCTAGGTACTCGGAGAAACATAGAGGCAGGAGGCGATCTGGCCTTTGCCCTTTGGGACTCCACAGTGTGTCCCTAACCATGAAACCTCTCAGGAAGAGATGGAGCTCAGCATGATGTCCCCTGTGCCAGGCCACCCCTACAAACACTGCAGGTAGTAATGCAGTGAGTCATGGCGGGTCTCACCATGCCCATATCCCAGGGGGACTGAAGGTGGCTGGTGCTAAGTGGTCCCTTCGACAGTATCCACCTGGACCACTTTGACTTGAGCCTTCAGGAGAGCTCTGCCCTTTGGTTGCTAATGAGGATGGAGTTTATGACATGCCAAAGTGCCTTATACTGCTTCCCCTCACCCCTAGACTGTTGTCAAGAGAATTACTCCTGCATGGAGGTTAGGAAGCCAGCCTGGAGCTGGGAAGATGGGCTTTGAATTCCTCCCCGCACGCTACCCCTTCTTCCGAGGAGGAGAAATGGGACTGAGGTGGCAGTTTCTCCACCTCTTCCATCCCTCTCCTGTGGCCTTGGTTCTCATTCTTAGAATTTGTGAGTTCTGGTTTGGTGCCTACATAGGGTACAGAATCAGGGTCTGGTGGTGAGCTGGGAGAGAGTTGTCTTATTTCCTGGGTAATAATAATGGCAGTGGGGAGCATTTATCGGGTCCCTCTGTATGCCTGTGAGGTAGGAGTCATAATCATCTCTGCTTTGTAGATAGGTAACCTTTGGTTTAGAGAGTTAGGTAACTTGTCCCTGGTCATCTGACTCCAGAACCCACACCTTTCACTTCTGTGGACTTCACCATGGCCATGACTCACCAGGTGGTTGAAGAATCTGGGATGAGCTGCTCTCTTGTCGTCCCCTAAAAAGCAAGGTAGACTGGAATCTAGAACAATCCAAGTTATCTTCTGAAGTAAGCAGGAACCAAAGTTCTTAGAGGAGGGGCGCCTGGAGACTCCACCCCACACACTCAGAAAATTCTAAAGTTGGAAAAGCCCTCTGACATCTTGCCCCAAGGCCGTTCCATGCCCATGAACCTGAGACATTGAGAGGCCTAAGGAGGGAACACAAACCTGCCCGCCATGCCACAGCATTTGCCTTCTGTGTGGCATTTAGGTTCACCTCAAAGCTAGGGTTCAGTTAGTATGGGTAATAATAGCTGGTTTGTCTTTCTGCCCCTCCCCAGGCCCTGCAGATGGCTCCAGTAGTATCATGGGAGGGTATGGGTGCAGAAGGACCAGGACATGGGAGGTTCTTATTGCACATCCAGGGGAGTGAAAAGGATGAATCACAATCCTGGACTCAGGAAGAGCAGGACAGTTTCTAAGGAGCCATACCTATATTACCCTTCCACAAGCTAAGATGGCCTTCAGTGGGACAGAGAGTCAGGGGTTGCCTAAAGAAACTGGGGCTGTCTGGAGTGAGTGTCTCCAGTGTCTTGGAGCCACTGAGCAGAAGTCCATGTTGGCTGTGGTTCAGATGCCTCCTTGGTCTAGGGCCCCCAGCTCTCCCCTACTATTGCGGAAGACCCCTCTCTTCCTGCAAAGCCTATTTCTGTTTTGTCTTATCTGCCCTCCTCTCCACTCAACATGTACAGCCAACTGAGGCAGCAAGATAAGGAGCCGGTGTACTGGCCAAAAGTGGAAGGTAAATGGACTGCATTCGACTGCAACTTCCCCAGCATGGCCCGAAGTTCCTGTGGCATTGGGAGGGAAAGCGAGATTGGGCCAGCTGGTGGGCCCAGTTGTCCTGGGCTGCTGCAGGACATCTAGCTCTCCTTTCCTGCCAGCCTTTGTGAGGGGTGGGAGTGGTAGGGGGTGGTGTGCAGACCTTCACCAGAATTCTCAGCGACCTTAAGACGAATAGTACTCCTAAGTCCTTATTTTATTTTTTTTATTATATTTTAGATGAAGGTTTGCAGAACAAACTACCTTCTCGTTAAATGATTAGTACACATATTGATTTGTGACATTGGTTGCCAACCCCACGACATGTCAGCACTCTCCCATTCTTGACCTTGGGTTCCCTGTTACCAGCTTTCCTGTCCCCTCCTGCCTTCTAGTCCTTGCCACTGGACTGGTGTGCCCCTTTAGTCTCATTTAGTTTTACGGGCCTGTCCAGTCTTTGGCTGAAGAGTGAACCTCAGGAGTGACTTCATTACTGAGCTAAAAGGGTGTCCGGGGATCCTAAGTCCTTATTTTAACTTGCTAGTCACTCGCCGGGGATCCCAAGGAAAGTAGACCCTCCTCCCCCAAACATACTCCTGGCTCCTCTGTCCTGCTGTGTGCGTGGAAGAGTCTACAAAGATGAAAGTGGACAGCACGTTGGGGGCTTGGATCGGGAATGGGAAAGAAGCATTCCTCTCACGGGTGGTCTGCCCTCGTGGCTGCTGGGCTCCCTGGGCAGGATGTTCAGGTGTGGTCTCACTTGACCATCCTGTCTACTCTTCACGTCTCTGGCCCCTGCTTGCTGTCAGGAACCTGTTTGCCTTGGTCACGCGTTGACAGCCTTATGCAGTACATCCAAGTGTTGCCCTCGGGCCTTTCTCCTTGGACACCTAGAGGAGGCCTAGGTGAGAAGCCTCAGACACGTGAAGGCTGGGCTGACTCAGATCCAACCTGACCCAGTCCTCACCCTGGAAGGTCAGCTCTAGCCCAGTTTCCCAGCTTCTCTGCAGCCCAGTGCTTACAGCTTGTACATCTGGACATTTAAGTCATCTTGATTGATGTCTTGATTCCATTTCTTCGTGTCAGTGACTTTCTTCCTTGCTGTTGCCTCCCAGAGTGCAAAAGGCTCAGACTGGAACCCTTGAGGGTAGCTGGGGTCAGTGTGTGTGTGTATGTGGGGGGGGGGGGGCTGGAGAAGGTGAAGGAAGGAAGAGGCAGGTTGGAAGGACAAGAGGTACCAGCAGGGTAACTGAGGTGTGAGGCTTAGGGTGATTGCTGTGAAGGAGGGTTGGTTTTGAGTGTGAAGGAGCAGTCTCATCCCTCAGCCCCAGAATCTCCGTGGCTAATGAGCTTCCCAAGAATAAAGTAAGAAGAGGAAG
This sequence comes from Trichechus manatus latirostris, assembly GCF_000243295.1. Lineage (NCBI taxonomy): Eukaryota > Metazoa > Chordata > Mammalia > Sirenia > Trichechidae > Trichechus > Trichechus manatus. Next base: position 9,702,891 of record NW_004443971.1, read on the forward strand.
AAGAGCTGTGTTTTCGAGAAGCAGTAAAAAAAATCTGTCAATGCCCGCCACCCGTTCTGGGCAGCGCTTCCTGAAACGTGCCCTTCTCCATCCCCAGCAGAGCGGGGAAGGCGTGGGTGGCAGCTTGGCTTGGCTTGACTTCAGGGGCAGGCACTCCCAGCCGAGAGGATGGGCCTGAGTTATGCTAAAGGAGGAAGAAGAGGCACTCACTGTCTGCCCCTGCCTCACTGCCCACTCCTTGGCCTCAGGGCCACCCTGGTTCCACATCACCGGCCTCCCAGCATTTCTTCCCCAAGTCGTGTGTGTGTGTGTGTGTGTGTGTGTGTGTGTGTGTGTGTGTGTGTGTGT
>NW_004443971.1:9704229-9713308 GCF_000243295.1 Trichechus manatus latirostris
TGTGTGTGTGTGTGTCTGTGTCTGTATGTGTCTGTGTCTGTGTGTCTGTGTGTCTGTGTGTCTGTGTGTGTCTGTGTGTGTGTGTCTGTGTCTGTGTGTCTGTGTCTGTGTGTGTGTGTGTGTCTTCCCTGCCTGAGCTGCATCTTTGAGACGGTCTTGTGGATGAAAAAGCATGTTTGTAGGAATCAGCTGCCCCTTACCCAAGCGCCACCTCTGTGTGAGGTTCCAGGCTGTATTCTGTGAGGGTTTGAAGGGGCTGTTACTGTGGCTGCTTGCTCTCCTTGCCTCTCCCCCTGGCCTGTGTATCACTGATCTTATCACCACTAAAACTCCATACGTTCTCGGTCCTCATGTAGCTGAAAAGAGAGGTTGTGTGGAGGCTTGGAAGTGATGGACAGATTTGGGGTGCTTATAGTAGCAACTGGAGGAACTTCACTGAACTTTATCCATTTTTTTAAAAAATAACATTAAATTCAGGCAATAGATATACTGACGGCAACAATGGCACAGCACCCGGCAGTGTTTCGTCCTGGTGTACACAGGCTCGCTGTGAGTCGGAACCGACTGGACACTTAGCCGCTACAATATCATTGCAAACAATTCAGAAAATCTTTCTTGCCTGTGCTTGAAGCCTTTCCTTCCAGGCTTTCTCATGCTGTCAGTCCATGCACACCACGTACACCTGCCTGGAGAACTATTCTTCCACTGAGCTAGTGGCCTGGAAGCAGGAGAGGCAGGTGGTTTGCACTGAGGATGGGAGTGAGGCCCTGTTCTGAGAGCAGCTTTGAGAGTCCACAGTCAGCCTTCCTCATGAGGGGAGTCCCTCTCCTCTCTGGAGCTGTGTGTCTGGCGTGAGGGAGGAAGGAGGAGATGAAGCAGAGAGACTGCAGGCAGCTGAAATCCCAGGGGTCTGTAGCGGTCTCAGCCAAGAGTACCAGCCCCCGAGTTCCTCCAGGGCAGATAGGGCGGCTTCTGCACCCCTTGCCTCATGGGGACTGCCTTCTCTCTGGGGGCCCTGTGAACAAAAAGATTCATATCCCTCCAGCGTTTGGAAGAGGCTGGCTCTTCCTTTGGGTGCCATGAACGGTTAGCAGCTGTGGCTGAGGTGGGGCTGAGGATGAGGGAGTCTCGCCCCCTTCTTAGTCCCCAGAGAGGGGCTTCCCTAAGGAGAGTCCTGTCCCCTCCACCTGTGAGGGGCTGGGCCAGGAGCTCAGAGAAGGGTGTGCCCTAGCCATGGTGAAATGAGCCCTTCCCCAGAGTCCCCTTAGGAGCTTCCCCTCCACCTTCAAAGAGAAATCTAAAAATCTAGGAAAAGATAGGTCCTTGGGTACAGATGGTTAATGTGCTCAGCTGCTAATGGAAACATGGCAGGTTTGGGTTCACCCAGAGGTGCATCAGAAGAAAGACCTGGTGATCTGCTTCCAAAAAATCAACCATTAAAACCCTACGGAGCACAGTTCTACCCTGACACACGTGGGTCACCATGAGTCAGTTCTGACTCAGTGGCACCTGGTTTGCTTTATAGTTTACTGCCACCCCCCAGTGTCCAGCCACCCCAGTCTCTAGTCCTGACCCTAGCCCCCTCCAGTATCCTTGCTCATCTTTCAACTATAATGTCGGTGCTAGAATGGCCTTTAGAGGCCATCTCATCTGGCCCCTGAATTGTCAGGAAATTGAGGCCCCTGTAACTTGCCTATTGTCCTCCCAGCTGGTCTGTGTGGGGAGGCCTGTTGGGGAGTAGCATGAGGCCCTTCACCATGGTCTCTAGCAGGACACCCAAGTCTCTCAGTCCAGTGCCCTTGCCCGTGACAGCACCTTGCCTCCTAGACCAAGGTGCCCTGCCAACCTTCCTACATCCGCCCAGTCATCACCCCCTCCTTCCTCTCCAAATGTGGAGGCCTTCCGTTTCTTAAGGCAAATAAAAGAAACTTGGTGTTGCCCCATCAGGCCCAGGAGGGAGACGCAATGCCAGCCTCTTTTTTGCAAGTCCTTAGTTTCAGCTAAAGTGGATTTCTAAATAGCCAATCCCAGCTCCTGGACTTTCCCCCCTTAGCATTAACTGTTATATTACTCTCTGAACCTGTTTCCTCTTTTAGAAAATGGGGACAAAAAATAGCCCCTAGGTCATAGGGTTGTTGAGAAGATTAAATAAGAAAATACATGTAAAGCATTAGCCTAGCGCATTTACCAGTTGCTGTTGAGTTGATTCCAACTCATGGCGACCCCATGTGTGTCAGAGCAGAACTGTGCTCCATACGGTTTTCAATGGCTGGTTTTTCAGAAGTAGATCGCCAGACCTTTCTTCCAGGGCCTGACCCTGAGTGGACTCTAACCACCAACCTTTTGGTTAGCAGCCAAGCATGTTAATCATTTGTACCTCCCAGGGACTCCGGCCGAGCTCATAGTCAGTACTTAATAGATATTAGCTGAAGCAGCAGGTAGGAGAGCCAGGCTCAATTGTCTCAAGACTAGAACCCATATCCCCCAACTCTCAGTCCAGTGCTAGATCCACAGGGGCACACTTGCTTCTCCTCTCTGAGAGACTGGGGAAGTCAGTGGGATGGCTCCCGAGGAGGAATACAAACCCTCTTACAGACCAGCCTTCAGAGGTTTGGGGGCTACAGTCATAACTCAGAGCCTGTTCAGAAGGAGAGCTGCTGTGGCTGAGGCCCAAAGCCCTTGGCGATAGAAACCAAACAAACTCTCTAATCTCCTCAGCCCCAGCCCCGTGGAGCCCAGCTCTCAACAGCTGAGACAACACCACCCAAGGCTGAGGCTGCAGCGAAACTGGACTAAAGGCAAAGGGGGTCGGGGATTGCGATTTGAGGGGGGATCGCAGTGGAGTTGTGGGGTGTGAGCCAGCCTGGGGTGGCTCGGCGGAGCAGCTCCTCACCATCCTCTCCCCCAGGGAAGCAGGCAGAGGAAGTAGAGCCAGACTTGGGGTCTCCAGATTGAGAGACCCCTCTGGCTCCCCTGTTCTGGGTGGCAGGAATGGGGGCTGCATTGTTAGGAGAACCGTGGACTTGGTTTGGCTCCAGGGTTCTTGGAGGAAAGGTACCTGGTGTGCCTGCTGCCCGCTGATCCCATTTCCTTCCCAAGCCCCGATCCCAGGCTGCCTTTCCAACCTCAGTGCCAGCCTCTGGACACTGAAATTCCTGGACTCTGTTTTCACCTTGTAGCACTGGGAAGTCTTCCAGAAGGTGACAGAGGTCTTCATCCTGGTGCCTGCGCTGCTGGGGCTCAAGGGGAACCTAGAGATGACCCTGGCATCGAGGCTCTCCACCGCAGTGAGTGCCCTGGCTGGGGGTGGGGGCCCAGAGAAGACCTGGGTGGCACAGAGCCAGACTTGGGGACAGCTACAGGCCTTTCTCGACTGCCAGGTCTGGAGCACCAGGCTAGAGTGGGAAGGGAGGGGCTGGCTGGGCAGGTATAGGGGATCCTGGGCCAGGTGTCCTGCTTCCTGGAAGGGGCTCCCCACCCAGACTGGTCCCATACTTGGTTTCTGGCTGTCCCAGGCGTCCCTGGACTCCTGCTTCACAACCGCCTCGTGACTGTTTGTGCAGCTTTGACAGGCAGGCACCATGCTGGCCCCTCCACCCGCACAGTTGGGGGCCTCCTCTGATCTCCAGCCCCGCTCTGCAGCTGGGCAGGAGCAGAGCCAGGCTGCCCAGCCTCCCTCCCATCCACGTCCCTTTCCCCTGAGAGAGCATGCTCTTCTTCAGGGAGTAGACAGGGAGGGGCTGCTAACGTTCATCGCTCCTCCCTCCCACCGCCACTCAGCCTTGACGGTTCACAGCCTGAACCAGATACAGGGCCACGGGGTGGGAGGTGGGGGTGATAAAACTCAGGCAAGCAGGTGTCAGGGATGTCCCTGCATGGCCAAGCGCCTGGAGGAGGCAGCAGAGGGAAGTGGCAAGCAGGCTAGCCCACTCCAGCTTGTCCTAGCCCTGGCCACACCACCTCACTCCTCCCAAACACTCTTACAGCTTCAGTCCTGCACCAGCAGCTGACCTTTCCTTCCCTGGGGTGGTGAGCTGCTTCAGAGCCAGGCGTAGGGTCACTCTGACCCCTGCAGGAATGGACTGCCCAGATAAGCAAGGCAGAAGGAGGAGGCTGCCTTGGGAGCCCCCTCCCCAGCCCCAGCTGCAGGAGCTGAGCACTCTTTAGCTCCTTCCTTCTTACCCAGTCTCCCTGGTCCTGATTCCCTTTCCCTGGTGGTCATGTCCCAGTCCGAGTCCTGGGCCACATGCACTGCCTCCTGATCCAGGCAGGGACCCAATGGTGGAGCTGCAGGCCCTGCCCGGCCTGGAGCTTCAGTCCCCTGCCTCCCTCTCCCAGGCCAACATCGGGCACATGGACACACCCAAGGAGCTCTGGCGGATGATCACCGGGAACATGGCCCTCATCCAGGTGAGAGAGCAGGGGCCCGAGAGGGTGGGCCGAGTCCACCTTAAGTCAGGAATCTCTGAAAGGCTCAGGCCCGCCCAGCTGCTCCTGAGTGAAACTCCAGCATCCTGCTGAGCTGGCTTCTCCCAGAGTAACTCTAGGTTATCCAGGAAAAACAGCCGGCATGGGGTGGGCCCCAGCATCTCCCATGCCACTGCTCTGCTCCAAGTGGTGAGGGGGCCAAGAGTCCCCACAGATCCCGGCTACAGGAGCAGACTCAGGAGTGCAGAAGTGTCCTCTACCACTGTTGTCCCATCTCCCCAAGAGGCCACACGAGTTCTGGACTGGGAGTCTTCTCCCTTGAGTCCCAGGTCTTGACTCTGAACTGAAGTCTCTGGCTCTGTTTGAGCGTCAGCCCAGTCCCCAGAGAACACTCATTCTGCCAGTAACGCGTACTGGGCTCCTGCAGTGTGCACTGCCCCATACTAGTGTCTGGTGAGAAACTAAATAAATAAAGACATCATTCCAGCCTGTGAGGACTTGGACAGTCCAGCCCCGCCTGCCTCCTGGGGCTGCTGGGGGGCCAGGAAGAGGTCCAGCTAAGTGCTCAGTGACCTCAGCTAAGAAACTCTCTGGTCCTGGGCTCTTCTCAGGTGCAGGCCACAGTGGTGGGCTTCCTGGCGTCCATCGCAGCCGTTGTCTTTGGCTGGATCCCTGATGGTCACTTCAGCATCCCGCATGCCTTCCTGCTGTGTGCCAGCAGCGTGGCCACGGCCTTCATCGCCTCCCTGGTACTGGGTAAGGAAGGGAGGTGTCGGCAGAGGAGGAGGAGGGAGGGCTGCACACGGGTGTCCGCTAAGCCGGGCGCCTCCTTGCTCCCCTCTTTTTTTTTTTTTTTTTTTAATTTTCTTGTGTGAAAATATGCATAGTAAAAAATATACCAGCTCAGCAGTTTCTACATGTACAATTCAGTGACACTGAATACCTGCTTCAAGCTGTGTAACCGTTCTCACTATCCTTTTCCGAGTCATTCCACCACCTGTAACGTAAACTCAAGGCAGAACCTCCCCTCTCCTGCTCCTTTCCACCCTGGAGAACCACAAATAATCTTTGGTTTTTTTATGTATTTGCGTATTTCATGTGAGATCATCCAATGTTTGTCCTTTTTCAACTGATTTAATTTCGCTCAGCATAATGTCCTGAAGGTTCATCCATGTTGTGGCGTGCACCAGGACTTCATTGCTCTTCATGGCTGGGTAGTATTCCATTGTATGGATATGCCACGTTTTGTTTATCCATTCATCCTTGGATGGACATTTCGGTTGTTTCCACCTTTTGGCTATTGTGAACAGTGCCGCAATGAACATTGGTGTACAGGCTTCTGTTTGCATTCCTGCCTGCGTTCCTGCCTTCACTTTTTCTGGGTGTATACTTTGGACTGGGATTTCTGGTAATTCTATGTTCAACTTTTTGAGGAACCGCCAAACTGTTTTCCACAGTGGCTGCACCATCTATATTCCCAACAGCTATGGATTAGGGTCCAGTTTCTCCACAACCTCACCAACACCTATTGTTTACTATCTTTTTGATCCTTGGCATTCTAATAGGGGGGAGATGGTATCTCACTGCAGGCAACTATAGTTTTGGTTTGCATCTCTCTAATGGCTAATAATGTTGAGCATCTTTCGTGGCCATCCACTCTCCCTTTTTGTTTATCGATACCTCTTTTTCTCTTCTCATCTGCTGGTCCCCCTCCCCCTGCTCACCAGGTATGATCATGATCGGTGTCATCATTGGCTCTCGTAAGATTGGGATCAACCCAGACAACGTGGCCACCCCTATTGCTGCCAGCCTGGGCGACCTCATCACCTTGGCGCTCCTCTCAGGCATCAGCTGGGGACTCTACCTGGAGCTGGGTGAGGCTAAGGCCCTGAGGTTGTGGTAGGGTGGGCCCCTCGGGGGGATCGAGTGATGGTAGTGGTCTTGCAAATGTGCAAGCAGTACTTACTTCTGTGTTCTTAATCATTCCATTTGAACGGAGCTCGTAATAGCTCCTGATCCAATTTGTGCAGGCAGCGGTTGCAGGCTGGAGGAGAGTGTCTGAGGAGTATAGTCCTTCCTGGTCCTGTAGATTTGGGCTGTTCTTGGAGGAGGAAGGTAAAAAGAGCAAAGGAAAGGAACTAAGGCCGGAATCTGTTTGCGAAGTAAAGAAGGGGGATGGGAGATAGTGATTTCTGGGATCAGAATCAAGACAGCTAGAGTCTGACATCTGTCCCTAATTTAGTTCAGTACCTGGGCAGCTCTCTACCTGTTTTCTTATCTATAAAATGGAAGGGCTGGCCCTGCCTACCGGCTGGGTAGATCAAACAAAGTAATATGTTTATGGGTATTTACTGTGGTGTTGCTGTTCATCTGTGGGGACGACAGGTGCAGACTGAGCAGGCCAGAGGGAGGCTGGGGTGAGGGGCACAGTGCTCACCTCCCCTCTGGTCTCTGCTGTCTCAGAGTACTGGCGATACATCTACCCTCCGGTGTGTGCCTTCTTCGTGGCCCTGCTGCCTGTCTGGGTGGTGCTGGCCCGGCGGAGCCCAGCCACAAGGGAGGTGTTGTACTCTGGCTGGGAGCCTGTCATCATTGCCATGGCCATCAGCAGGTAGGCTCTGGGCCTAGGCACGCACTCCCACCATGCTCCCACTCCACCACAGTCTCCCTTTTAAGCCCTAAAGAGAGGGGGTGTGGCTCTAACCCTAGAAATGACTTCAATCACATGTCCTTCTGTTGCAAGTGACAGAAACCACTTGAGATGGGTTTGATTCAAAAAGGGAATGTGCTGGCTTACAGAACTGAGAAGGCACAGCTGGGTTCCAGGGATGAAACAAGATCATCAGGGCCCCAGTCTGCTCCATCTCTCAGCTGTGCTTTTCTCCATGATGGTCTGCAGGCATTTCCAGGTTGATGCTTTTCTTACTCCAGTGGGGGGAGAGAGAGAGATTCTTTTCCCCAGCAGTGCCACACAGTCCCAGAATAGAGCTTCATTGGCTGTGACTATGTCACATGTCTATCCTGAACCAATCACTATGGCCTTAGGGATGCAGTGCTTTGACTGAGTGGTCCAGGGACCTAGCCAGCATTGAAGCAGTGTCCCTAAACCGTAATGACTGAGTCTGAGAGAGGTGGTTCCCTAAGGAAGAGCCCAGTGCTGTCACCAGAAGAGGAAATAAATGCTGAGCAGGCAAAACAACAGGGGTCCTCGTGGCAGGTAGCTCTGCAGCGGCTCCTCAAGCCAGCTTGGGGGGTGGGTACAGGAAGAGGCTGCCTTAACTGAACTAGCAGTGGCTCTGGGGCACTGCCAAGTCAGAGTGTTAGAACTACCAGTGTCTCTGGGGCACTGCCAAGTCAGAGTGTTAGAACTAGCAGCTGGTTCTGGCAAAGGAAAGGGGACTCCTGGGACCCACTTTATCTCCCCTCCTCCCCAAGGCCAAGTGGGCCTGTGCCCCTCACCCCAGAGACCAGAGAAGAGCCTCTCAATGGTGTCACCTTGTCTTTGTGTCTGTAGTGTGGGAGGCCTCATCTTGGACAAGACTGTCTCAGACCCCAACTTTGCAGGGATGGCTGTCTTCACACCGGTGATTAATGGTGAGATCTTGACCTCAGCTGCCAGAGGGGAAGGAGAGAGGCAGGGGAAGAAGATTTAGGGGGTTGTTCCCTATATCTAAGGAGCCCTGGTGGTGCAGTGATTAAAGTGCTCAGCTGCTAACCGGGAGGTCCGGCAGTTTGAACCCACCAGCGGCTCGACAGGAGAAAGATGTGGTCACCTGCTTCTGTAAAGTTTTTAGCCTTGGAAACCCTATGGGGCAGTTCTATTCTGTCCTATAGGGTCACTATGTGTTAGAATTGACTCAATGGCAATGAGTTTGAGTTTGGTTGGTTTTTGGGTATCTGGAGCCCTGGTTGGTGCAAAAGGTTAACACACCCAGCTGCTAACCAAAAGGTTGGAGGTTTGAACGCACCCAGAGGTGCCTCAGAAGAAAGGCCTGGAGATCTCTTTCTGAAAAATCAGCCATTGAAAACCCTGTGGAGCAATACAGTTCTACTGTGGCACATTGGAGTCGCCATGAATCAGAATCATCTTGATGGCAACTGCTTTTAACTGGTTTTTCTGTATCATTCAGGATTCCAGCAGGCAAGAGAATCCAGCTCAGATAGTTCAAGACTTTAATGAAGGGACTGTTCACAGAGGTGGGAGCAGGGTTAAGGGACCAACAAGAGATATTGGGGGAAAAAAAAGAGAGAGATGTTGAGGTACCCAGAGACTAGCAACAGTGGGAAGCCTCGAGTCCTGAGGAGTCAGGGGGAGGAAACGGTGTTACGAGAGCCCCATGAGAGCCCTCCCACTGCCCTCGAAAAGGATAAGCCGCTGCCAGAAAACATGGAGGGATCGAGAACAAAATACCTGATCTATCTGTGCTCTGCCCTGTGATCTCCTCCTGGTGCCTCCCATTGAACAAACCCAGTTGGAAGCAGCCAGCAAGGGAGCCTGGGTGATGCAATCTGCAGAAGTCGAGCCCTCAGGGGCTCGGGGCAATGGTGATGGCTCCGGGCGATGGTGATGGCTCGGGGCAATGGTGATGGCTCAGCGCAGGGCATGGTGAAGGCTCGGGGCAATGGTGATGGCTCCGGGCGATGGTGATGG
>NW_004443971.1:9713469-9749958 GCF_000243295.1 Trichechus manatus latirostris
CGATGGTGATGGCTCGGGGCAATGGTGATGGCTCAGCGCAGGGCATGGTGAAGGCTCGGGGCAATGGTGATGGCTCCGGGCGATGGTGATGGCTCGGGGGGGATGGTGAAGGCTCGGGGTGATGGTGATGGCTTAGTGCAGGGGATGGTGAAGGTTCGGGGCGATGGTGATGGCTTAGTGCAGGGGATGGTGATGGCTCGGGGCGATGGTGATGGCTCAGCGCAGGGGGTGGTGAAGGCTCGGGGCGATGGTGATGGCTCAGCGCAGGGGATGGTGAAGGCTCGGGGTGATGGTGATGGCTTAGTGCAGGGGATGGTGAAGGCTCAGGGCGATGGTGATGGCTTAGTGCAGGGGATGGTGAAGGCTTGGGGTGATGGTGATGGCTTGGGCGATGGTGATGGCTCGGGGCAATGGTGAAGGCTGGGGGCGATGGTGATGGCTTGGGGCGATGGTGATGGCTCGGGGCGATGGTGACGGCTCAGCGCAGGGGATGGGTTGTGGGGTGAGAGGGTAAACTGAGGAACCAGCACCCTTCTGGGGAGAGGTGCCGGAGGAACCAGATTCCAGAATTCCAAACTCGAAGCCAATACTTGAAGTCGGTTACTGGAGCCAGCGCATGAGCATTGGGTGCCTGGTTCTGCTCAGGGCACTGGAGGAGAGGGTGAGGGAAGGAGGGCCTCCTTCCTTGCCTGTGTGTGAAGACAGATGCAGTTGCTGCACTGGCGGAGAGGTTGGGTTGGCTGAATCTACAGCTCTGCCTGTGCCCTTTCCAGCACTCTCACAGCCATGGCAGGGGCTCATGGGACTGCTGCATCTCCATCGAGGAGAGGGTGGGAGAGCCTAGAAGACTCGCTGCAAGAGGGGATGTCTTTGTCTTCCTTCTTAGTGTCTTGCTCTTCTCCTGGGTCTGGTGAGTGGGCGATGCCCACGTAGACACTAAATGAAGATAAAGGACGATACTTCTACTGGTAAAGACAAGGAACAAGAGGTCCATTGCCTCCCCCGCGTGTCTAAGCCCTTATGTGTCTCTGCAGGTGTTGGGGGCAATCTGGTGGCGGTCCAGGCCAGCCGCATCTCCACCTTCCTGCACATGAATGGAATGCCGGGGGAGAACTCTGAGCAAGCCCCTCGCCGCTGCCCCAGTCCTTGTACCACGTTCTTCAGCCCTGGTAATGGCGGCTTCTCAGACTCTTGGGTCCATTCCATCCCTGGAGGGAGGGGGCCAAGAATCAATGAACTTCACTTAATAAAAAGCTGGGGCCTGGGTACACAAGTCCCCTTTTTCTTGTTGGGCTGTACCAGCTGCTCTGGAGGGCTGTCCTTTCCTGGGACCCCCTTGGGACTGGGGACCGTGGGATGGAGATGCGGAGAGACCTGTCTGGCGCCCTGGAGTACGGTGTGGTCCCTCCTGACTTTCAAAGGCCTTCTGGGGCCAGGACTCCCCCTCATCCTCCTCACACCCTCTCTCTCTTGGACCCAGATGTGAATTCTCGCTCGGCCCGGGTCCTCTTCCTCCTTGTGGTTCCAGGACACCTGGTGTTCCTCTACACTATCAGCTGTATGCAGGGCGGGCATACCACCCTCACACTCATCTTCATCATCTTCTACATGACAGCTGCACTGCTCCAGGTACGGACTGGCGGGGGCGCGGGGGGAGCCAGGGCTGCCCTGATGGGAGGGGAGGGCCAGCTTCATGCCATCACACATTCTGCTCCCTCTTTCTTTGTGTCTTAGCTGCTGATAAACTGTACAGGGGCTCAGGAGAATGAGCTGTCGTTCCAGCACAATCATTAATATACTGTGTGGCTTTGGCTCAGTTGCTTCACTTCCCTGAGCCTCAGTGACACATCTGTAAATTGAGAGGAATGGACCGGAGGTAGTGGTTTTCAAGCATTGCCCTGAGGAGCTGTTGCTTGTGTGAGCAGGTGGGTTCTGGGTGTCACCCCACCTGGCCACAGAGCTTACTTGGCTGTATTTTGCATGCTGGGCTTCCTCTGGAGACTTTATTTGAATAAAGCATTCCACTTCTTGAAAATGGTCAAAACCACTGCACTAGATAATCTATGAGATCCTGTCCAGCTTTGCCATTCTGTAATTCTGTGATGCTTTCTCCCTTGTTGTATTATTACATTTTTTAAACTTTTTATTTTGAAATAATTACAGATACATAGGAAGTTGCAAAAAAAAATGTACAGGGAAGTCCCCTATACTTCTCACTCAATTTCCCCCAATAGTAACATCTTGTATAACTCTAACACAGTATCCTCATATTATACGGGCATTGGTCCAATCCACAGAGCCTGTGCAGATGTCTCCAGTTTTACCTGCACTGTTTTCTGCATGTGTGTGTAGTTCTATGGAGTTTTATCACAAGTGTAGATTTCTGTAACCACCACCACAATCACGACGCAGAATGATTCCACCACCATACGACCGCCTTGTGCTATCCCTTTATAGCTACACGTATCCTCATTATTAAAGGTTAAATCTTTATATAGGTTTTTCATATTTTATGTTTGTGTTTTGAATAGGTGCTAACAGTTCCGTAGTGTTTACAGTGTACACAGTGAAAAGGTGAACAGTGTATCTGCCCTCCTCCCAGTGCCCAGGTCTCTTCCTCACAGCTCATCCGTGTGGTCAGCTTCTTGTGTATCTTTCAAGCTTATTCTGTACTTAAACACAAGCAGGCATACATATTTTCCTTCTTTTTTATATAGATGTAGCATCCTATACACACCGTTCTGCACTCTGCTTTTTTCACATAACAGTTTATCTTAGAAATCGTTCCATATCAATATGTAAAGAGAAGAGCACCGTCATTTTTTATGACTGCATTCTATTCTATTCTATCGATACATCATAATTTCATTTCACCAGTCCCGTTTGGTAAACACAGTTCCCTCCTCACTCCCCACCGGCCCCACTGTAGAAAGGCTGTATGTTAGGACATCTTGAGAAGGGCTGGCTGATGCTGGTTCCCTGCAGCAAAGTGGGGTGCACCTGGTGGGACAGGATGGAGAAGGGGAGTGTGCCGAGGGTGTGTGGCTGGAGGTTTTCAGCTCATCCCTGGGCCTAGGCTGGGAAGGAGCAGCCTTGGCTCCATTATGCTTTATGAATACCCTGGGGAGACCCCCCTCTGCTCTCTTCCCTGGGCCTGTGAAGTGCCCGAGCGTGGCACCGATTGCCTGTAAAGTCCTTCCTGATCCGTTTGCAGCCTCCTCCCAGCCATGTGTCCTGGGGCCTGCTCGGGGTCCAGAATGTAGGAGCAGCTGTTGTCATTCCCTTCCCGGGGCACGTCCCGAAGGCCTCCTGACCACACTCTTTATTTCGGACTGTTCTGCAGCTGCTGGAAAGGGTGTGAAGTTGTGGGGGGCTGGCCCTCACCCAGGGCCAAGGCCACGGGAGTACAAGGCAGCTTTGTGCAGAGCAAGGGGGAATGTGAAAGGGTGTTGGGACCGAAACCTCCTGCTTGCTTGGAGAGACACACAAGAGCCACCAAGTTGGCCTAAAAATCAGTGTCATTTCTGGCTTCTGGGTCCCACAGGGGCGTCTGGTTCCTGCACCTAAGCCCCTTAGGACAGAATGTTTATACTATGGTATTTGCAAAATTTAGTCAAGAGTGAAACCTCCCCAATGACTGTGTTGGAGCTTAACTGTTAGAAACCATTTCATCGCACAGATGCAGTCATTTCAGAAGTCCGGTGTCAGACATCGTGCAGAATATGTAGAAGGTGTAGGCCTGCCCCGCCACAGTATTCTAGGTCAAGTGCGTCTGCCACTTAAAAGTACATGTGAATCTTGTTTAAATGCAGGTTCTGGTTCAGTTGATGCAGAGTGGGGCCTGAGGTTTTGCATTTCTAACAAACACCCAGCTTTTCGTTAATGCTACTGATCTTCCAACCACTAGCAAGGTTCTAATCTAGATCATTCTTAATTACCTGTAGTTATGGAAGGAAAGCAAGGGCACAGATAATCCGAAAAATATTTTGAATTAATATACATTGTCTGCTTTATATGTAGCTGACATATTCATAATTTTATTTTGCTAGAACTAATGTTAAAATAAGGAGCCCTGGTGGCACAGTGGTTAAGCGCTTGGCTGCTAACCGACACGTCAGCGGTTTGAACCCACCAGCTGCTCTTTGGGAGAAAGATGTGGCCGGTCTGCTCCCATAAAGATTACAGCCTTGGAAACCTTATGGGGCAGTTCTACTCTGTCCTGTAGGGTCGCTGTGAGTCGAAAGCGACTCGACAGCAACAAGTTTGGTTTTTTTTATTTTAATGTTAAAATAAGCCTGCATTCTTTGGGCCCACAACAGCAGAGTGGGAAGGGTCAGGAGGAAGCCAGTAGGCATAATCAGCTGTTACTCGGACAGTTGTGCCAGCACCAACCTCAAACACTGTCCTTATTGCAGTCTGCAGAGAAGAAATCCCTGTATAGAAAGCTAACTCCAACCCCTAATCCCTGGCCAGGCTCCTGGAGAGGCCAGCATGGCAGGAATTGGAGTGATCCAGGAATGGTGTGACCCCAGATTAGAGGCAAGAGGGCTGAGTTCCTGAAACAAGTAGGGTTTAGGTTAGGAAGCCCCTTGTTTGGTCTGTGGGTGGTACAAATGGTTAAGTGCTCAGCTGCTAACATAAAGGTTGGTGGTTAGAACCCACCCAGTGGCACAGTAGAAGAAAGGCCTGATGATCTGCTTCCATAAAGATTACAGCCAAGAAAACCCTGTGGAGCAGTTCTACTCTGTAACACATGGGGTTGCCACAAGTCAGAATTGACTTATAGCAATGGGTTTGGTAAATTTAGGAGCAGAGTGTAAGGCTGATGTGGGTGACCCCGGTAGCAGAAGCATCTTCCTTTCTAAAGAGCTCTCATTTTGCTTCGAGGTGGGAAAATGAGCTGTCTCAGGCTAAGGATTGTGGATAGCCAAACTTTCTGATGCAATGAATGGGTGCAATCGCATGGCCTCTGGCTCCCCCTGGAGAGAGGGGATGGCTACAGTCTGGGCCCTTCTGTCTCTCCAGGTGCTGATTCTCCTCTACATCGCAGACTGGATGGTGCACTGGATGTGGGGCCGGGGTCTGGACCCGGACAACTTCTCCATCCCGTACTTGACAGCTCTGGGGGACCTGCTTGGCACTGGGCTCCTAGCACTCAGCTTCCATATTCTCTGGCTCATTGGGGACCGAGACACGGATGTCGGGGACTAGTTTGGTCACTCAGTCTTCTCTCCACCCCCCTGCACTTTCTATCTGAAATTGTTCTTTTGTTCCCATTCCCCCCCTCCACTCCACACTCCCACCTCTTTCTGGGACTTCACTTTGATACTGAATTCTCATTATTTTCAATGGGAATTTTTATACATTGAGCCAAGTTTATATAGCAGGAAATCAGGAAGGACAGATGGACTGAGATAAGCAGTGCAAGAGACAATCACCAAGTGCAGTTTCATGGTGGGTGCCTCCAGGTGGATTGAGGCATGGGGTATTCTGTCTGGGATCTGGGGACGTTTGGGTTTAGTTTTAGCAACCTCAGTCTTGGCCCTAATGAGAAACCCTTTGTGAGTGGGCTCTGGTTTTTGGTTTCTTCTTTCCTTTTTTTTTTTTCTTTTTCCTTGTTGAACAGAAGGAGAAATATCACTGCCCCCAACACATGCTCTTCTAGAAGTGGACCAATCTCAAAGCACTGGGCAGGAGACAACTGCTTCTGGCCACCTATAATCCTAGCCCTATCCTCTGCCCTATGGACTTAGGCCCTCCTGTGCTTAGAAAGAGTAAGGTGGACTGACTAGGCAAATTGTGGACATGCCTCTTACCTGACTGCCTGATAAACACCACCAACCCTTCCTCTGATCTTTGTCCAGTTGATGCCACATCCCGGAGGAATGAGCAGTGGCCTGGTCCCCCCATTGACCCAAGTCCACCCATAGGTTTGCCAAGATCCACATTCTCCCCAGGCCCAAAGGACTGATTATTTGTTTCTGTTCAACCTTCATCTCTAAAATGTCTCTAAGCACTACTTTCCCCAGAGCTTGCTAGGTTGGATTCCGAAATTAGGGACTGAGTGTGGAGATGTGGAGTATGATTGGGAGGTTGAGGGCAACCAGGGGTGATTAATTGCTGCTGTTTCTCCTAAGGACATAATCATGTGTAGTCACCTTGGACTCTGTCACATCCTAAAACCACTTATTCTGTCATGTCATGGAAGTGAGATTTCCTCTTCCTTGCCTTCTGCCCACAAACATCGTTCATTCAGTCACTCATTCAACACATACACAGCCTCCTCCAAGGTGAGCTTTTCTCAAGGCATGATCTGAAACATTCATTGAGCAATATTTATTGAGTGCCTACTATGTGTTAGGTACTGTGTGGGGCACTGACAGTCTAGTCGTAAGGGAAACACAGCTCCAACTTCGTCTCATTCCCCAGATTACGAAGGCAGTGAACCCCTTTCAATCTGACAGTTTCCTCGTAAGTGTTTGAGTCTATATCACCAGGCCAGGTTCTGCCTCTTCCTCCTTCTTAGATCCCACCTCTGCAATGCTGACCACGAGAGCCCTTAGCCCCATTTCTCAACCAATGGTCATTTCCCGAAACTACCCTGCCTTCCTCTCCCTTACTGCCACTTCTCCTCACCAGGCACCCAAAACAGGATTCAGAACTAGTGGGCTGGACATCAACCAGCTGTGTCTACTCTTCCCTGCCTGGCATAAGATGAGGAGGAAGCTGGAACCTCTGCATCTTCCCCCATATATTCCTCTGAACAGATTGGAAATTTGCCCACACTCACACGTGTACAAATCTGGGCATTTGGGTGCAGGCCTTTTCTAGCCTTTCTGTTAGAAGTCTCCCCTCTGTAGCTAAAGGTCCCACCTCCAAGGGAAGGCTTAGGCAATGACCCTATCTCCTATCAATGCCATGCCTTCACCCAGGGACTTGCCCGATACCTCCTGAGACTCTTCTCTCCCTCCATTCCCGCCCACGCCACCTTGTGGAGTCGTAGAACCTTGGAACTGAAAGGCATCTTAGAGGTTATCTGCTAGAGTTGTGTCTGACGGAGTTAATGAACAGCAGCCTGGGCTTGTTTCTGCTCTTCCCTCAGGCCTTCTTTCATCTTGTCCTCAACCTCAAAACACACTTGCACACAGACTTTTCTTGTACAGGCACCAAAACCAACTCCTCTCGCCCTGAGACTGTGCCCTATGATCTTCAGGCCCCCTCCCCCAGTCACTCCCCTCCCCATCTCTGCAGTTTGGCCAGGCTGTCCGGAGGACTGTGAAATGTCCTTTGTCTAAAAAGCAGAAAGGTAGGCGTGCCCCAGGTCCAGAGTGTGTGAGCAGAAAGGGGACTGGGGCGAGGGGGAGAGAAAATGACTTCCATGGAAGACTCATTTCTATTCCCGATTGCACAAACTCCATGTACTTTTGGCCTGGCCGCAAGGAGGGATATTGGTTTACTCTTGTATCCTTAAAAAGTTACAGAACTGTATCTTAAGAGAATTATTTATAGTTACTATAACTGAATTGACAAATGTCAACTGATAAATTATATTTGGTAAAATAAAGAGGACGTTTATTTAGGTGGTTGGTGGTTCCTGTGTGCCTCTTCAGAAAGTCACATCCACTCTTGTGTTCGACCCCCCTGCTGTCCCCACGCTCTCCTCGCTCAGAGGTGGAAAGGGGCCAAAGTGTGACAAGGACTGAAACGTCTCTTAAATACAGAGATCGTGTGAGAGAAAACACACGTTAATCAGTTACTGAGAGTGATTAATGGTACCCTGGGGTCTCCACAAGCAGCCAAATGCAGAGTCCTTGCTCTCCAGGAGGTTACATTCTGGTCTCACACACTGCCTCCGCGCTGGTTGCGGCATTGTCCTAGGGATATGAGTGTGAGTTAAGATTCCCTCCTTCCAGGGGCTTACAGTCTGTTTGGATCAAAACAATAATAAATAATAATAGCTATTCTTGGTGAATCAGGAGCCCTGATGGCAAAGTGGTTGAAGCACTGAGCTGCTAATAGAAAGGTCAGCGATTCAAACCCACCAGCTTTTCCTTGGGAGAAAAATGTGGCAAGCTGCTTCCATAAAGATTTACAGCTTTGGAAACCATATGGGGCAGTTCTACTCTGGCCTATAGGGTCACTATGAGTCGGAAACAACTTGATGACAATGGATTTGTTTTTTTTTATTATTACTAAGTGCCTTCCCTGTGTTAAAACTCTGTAAGCCCTGAAGAAATTTATACTTGACCGCAAAGGGTTTGGAGTCAGGCAGGCCTGGGTTCAAATCCCAGCTCTTCTGCTTGTATCTGTGTGATATTCAGCAAATCTTTTACCCTCTCAGAGCCTCAGTTTCCTCATCTGTTCTAACACCTATTTCATAGGATTGGTATAAGACTTCAATGAGATCATGTACATAAAGCAGTACGGACTGTGCCTGGCACATACTGAAAAAACCCAAACTCGCCATCGAGTCGATTCTGACTCATACATGGAGTAAACCCTAAAGTACCAGCCAAGAGGGCAGAATAGTGACTCCCCAAAACCAAACCCGTTGCCATCCAGTCAATTCTGACCCATGGTGACTCCATCTGTTGCAGACAAGAACTGCACTTCATAGGGTTTTCAAGGCTGTGACCTTTTGGAAGGAAGCAAGTCACCAGGCCTTTCTTCCAAGGCATCTCTGGGGGGATTCAAACCACCAACCTTTCGGTTAGTAGTTGAGCACTTAACTGTTTGCACCACCTAGGGACTCCTGACCAATGACTAGGTGATGTCAATGTACTAACCAAGGGGGTAAACCAAGGATGCCGAGCGAGCAGGCAGATGGGAAAGGCACCTAATCAAGTATTGGGGGCCAGGAAAGGCTGTTGGAGGAAGACATACCTAAACTGAGAAGACTAGGAATTAGCCGAGCAGCGGGTGGGAGAAGAAAGTTGTCCTGCGGAGGCAACAAGCTGCTAAGCAGGAAAGTGGGCCCCGTGTATTTGGAAACTGCAAATAGATCCATGTGACTGAAGTTGGGAGTGCAGAGGGTGATAACACGACCTATGAGATGCACACACATTTCTGACAAAGCAGTTTTTCTGAGATGACAGACACAGAAGGGCAGAGTCACAGGTCTGTCTATGCTGGGAACCACTGCCCACCCAAGACTTGTCCCTCGCAGGATTCATGACAATATGATACAGCATAGACTGAGTGCTGAATGTTTGCCGCTCGCAGAAACCAGCCTTTTATTACAGTCCTGGGCTCTAGAACTAACTCTTCAAAGCAGCAACATGTTAATAAGGCTATTAAGGGTTAGCAGAGAGAGGATAATTGCTGGTGTTTTACTATACAGTATACTATGCTATACAGTGTGCTTTTAAATAATAAGCCCCATTCATGACTTTTTCTATGGCAGGCATAATATTATCTTTAATGCTCACAACAACTCTACGGGATAGATACAATCACCATTTTACAGAGGGAGAAACAGGCTCAGAGAGATTAACTCAAACACCCAGGTCTCTGTCACCCCGATGCCTTCCTACCATGCCCGGAGTCAGATGAAACAGCTGGCCAGAATGCTTCTCTGTAAGGAAGCACGAAAATATTGCTGAAATATGGTGCCTTTTATCTCAGTTTTGCTCATGAGACACCTCACGTTACTGGAAAATGTTCACTGTCTACTGAAATAGACAGTACCTTCCAATGGGCATTTAAAAACAAGCCTTCCAGATGCCAACATATCTCTGATGATATTTTTGCAACATAATTACAGGCAACCCTGAGATCAGCCAGCTGACAGTCTCTTGAAGCCAGCTGTCTCCTTCCAGCTAAAATTCTGAAACTGAATAATGCCTGGTACGGTGCTGTTTACTGCAAATGAGCATTTTATTCTATTATCTAAATATAAAATCTTTTAATATGGCTCCCCCAGAAATGTCTGGCTTGCGGGGGAAAAAAAAAAACCCTAGAAAGAAAACAGAAATTGCAGAAAAGACAATAGTTTGGCCAACCAGAAAAGAGAGTGTAAACATTATTTGAAAGACTTTATGGCTATATCCATCTTTAGTTAAGTGTGGTAACTAACACTAAAAAACAAACCAGTTGCCATCTCATCGACTCCAACTCATGCAGACCCCATGTGTGTCAGAGTAGAACTGTGCTCCATGTGGTTTTCAATGGCTGATTTTTCAGAAATAGATTGCCAGGGCTTTCTTCCGAGGCGCCTCTGGGTAGACTGAAACCTCCAACCTTCTGGTTAGCTGTCAAGTGTGTTAACTGTTTATACCACCCAGGGACTCTAACAGTATCTAGCTATTGTTAACTCCTGATTTTAAACATAAATATTTTTTACTATAGAAATAGTTTTAACACCTACCAAAGAAATGTTGAGCAAGTATATAGAAGGGTGTTCCTTTGAAGGAGCCCACAGGTATGGCCTTCTGGGTCATCCGTATGTCTCTCTGGCCTTGAGTCACCCCAGTCTGTCGTGTGCATAACTTTCACGTGCATTACCTAAATTGTTGACTACTTCACAGATTATTCAGAAAAGAAGTATTTGGTTTTTAGGAGTTAGAAATCTATAGAAAGAGAAGCTATCTCAGAGAAATCTTTGAGAGCGTAAATGACCTGCCCCAGATAACATAGATTATTTGTGTCAAAGCTGGAATATTGAAGAAGGTCTCCTGATTGCCAGGTCAAAAACCAAACCTCCCACCATACAGGTTCAGGAAGGTGGGGAGGAGATGTCACCGTTGCCTGAGGCACCATGGGGTGGGGGGACAAGCCAGGAGTGCAGTGACTGATCTTTCTCTGTTTTAACTCCGTTGCTGTGGAGGACAGAACAATCCATCACGTGCCCACCCAGGCCTCTACGTTCCATGTCTCTTGCTTTGCTTAGCATCTAGGTTATCTTGTTTCCTGTGTCAGGGTCAAAGCAGGCAGCTAGAGTCCTCTGGGATGTTCAGAGCCCACCTAGTAGTCTGCTCCTTTCCACAGGCTGCCTTCTCTAATCAGGGCATATTCCTATTTTTTCACCTCCGCTGTCAATAAGTAAGGGTCATGATGTCCACTTTCGGACTGAGGAAACGTGCTGAGGATGCTACTCTTCTGGAAGTCTCCCTAGTCCCCACACAATGTTAAAAAATGATAATTAAGCACAAGCTTTCGAGATAGGCAGACATAGCTCATTTAATCCCAGCCATCTTAGCTTGTGGCCATAATTAGCTTCTTTTGATCCTCAGTTGCCCCATCTGTAAAATGAGACCACAAAGCCTTTCCTGGGTGGTTGTCAGGCACATTATTATATAATGTGGATTGGATTGGTGGTGGTAGCAAAATGAGAAATACTCAGGATATACAGTTCAAGATCATATGAAGGAACTAGTGAATCAATGAATTGTTAGACTTGGCCCTACCTTTGATTTTACTCATCCATGACATGGACGTAGTTCAAATTAGACAAGGCTGTGCGCTGGGAAGGACCAGCTGGCTTCATAGACAGGGCCCCACGGGGCGAATGAATGCACTCTGGCCCTGGGCCGGGCCTCATCCTCAGAGGCTCAGAAACTCAGTCCTATCCAGCAATCATCTTCCTCAGGGAGGCTGACTTAGACCCACCAACTCACAAAGGCCTGTACATAAGACTGGTCGTGGGCAGTTAGATATCTTTGCTCCCTGAAGGCCAACATGGGAAGGCAGATGATCAGATGCTACCTGGAGAGTTTGGAATCATAATAGAGGATGTTGGTTTTGTAATACCAAAACCAAAAACCAAACCCCTTGCTGTCAAGTCGATTCCAACTCACAGTGACCCTATGGGACGGAGCAGAACTACCCCATAGGGTTTCCAAGGAGTGGCTGGTGGATTTGAACTGCTGACCTTTTGGTTAGCAGCCAAATGGTTAACCATTGTGCCACCAGGGCTCCTGTTTTTATAATAGGGAAGTATAATGTCATTAGGCCTTGTCGGTTGGCTGCATCTGTCTCCACAATAGTGGTATACCTAACAGACGGGCCAGATATTCCCATAAGACTCTGATCTCTCTCCACCAGACCGAGTTTAAAAGAGCTGTGCTCAGTAATGTCCTCTAAGAGTCTCCTTTCTTTGTCTCTAAGGCTGACCAAGTTCCTTCAGGTAATGCATTCCTTCTTGAGATATGTTTGTACCTTCAATCAGGCTATGTCTCCTGCCAGGGAACCTCTCATTACATGTTGATATTTTAGAGTTTAATTCTGGGAGGGAGGTTGTCAGTGGGTAATTAAATACAGCCTTCAGGTATAGTAATTTCTGTCTTCCTCACCTCTTAACCAACCAGTTGCCATCAAGTCGATTCCAACTAATGGTGACCCCATGTGCGTCAGAGTAGAACTATGCTCCATAGGCTGGTTTCTCAGAAGTAGATCCCCAGGGCTTTCTTCTGAGATGCCTCTGGTGGACTTGAACCTCCAACCTTTTGATTAGCCCCATTTACACCACCAAGGGACTCCCCCTCACCTCTTACAGAAGTTAAAAGAACATAGGAAATTAGAACAGAATCATCTCAGTGCTGGAAGGGAACTCTGTTTACAGATGCCCAGTGGTAAATGGACTTTCCCAGTGCCACTTTGACAACTGGGGCCACACACTGAGTTCTTTCAACCAAAATTTTCTCTCTAGCTTCCACCTCTTTCCTATCTTCTTTCCCTGGTCCTTACCTGGGGTGGAAGGGAGGGTATCCACAGAAGAGGAAAATGTGGCAACAAAATGTGGCAACAATAAAAACTGTGGTTTGGGGTTTTCCCTAGATGCTCCCAGGTTTACAATTAGCCCTAGACTCTTGGGCACAAGGCAGCAAAGGAATGATTGGCAGGTAGCTGTTTGAACCCATCAGCCTCTCTCTCTAGAGGGTTTCCTTGGGCGCCTTGCTGCGGAGCTTTCCAGGTGAATGCTTAGCTGAGTCACAGGCATCTCACCAAAATGCCTTCCCCTCCTCAGAGCAAAGTGAGTCTGGGGCTTAGGACTGACGGGTAGCTGTAGCACTGTGGCCTCACCAGGTCTGAGCCTCCCTCCATGCTGCTGGACCCTCTGCTGTCTCACTTCAGTCTCCATGTTGTTGTTGGGTGCCATTGAGCCATTTTTGACTCATAGCAACCCCATGTGACAGGAGAACTACCCCATACGGCTTTCTCGGCTGTAGTCTTTACAGAAGCAGATTGCCAGTTCTTTCTCCCGCAGAGCCACTGGGTGGGTTAGAACTGCTGACATTTCATTTAGCAGCCGAGCGCTTAACCGTTTGCACCACCAGGGCTCCTTGGCAAAATGTTAGTAATTGGTTAGGTCCAGCTGAAGTACGTACTGGTATGCACTGTACTCTTTTTAACTTTTCTATAAGTTTGAAATTTTTCAAAATCAAACGTGGGAAGTAAAAACTAAGAAAGAGAAAGGCAGACAGAAACGGAGCAAGGCTGACCACTTTCCGCAGCTTCCAAAAGACTGTGTTCCAAACATGTCTATGCAAATCAGCTGTTTGGCACTCTGAATGTTTTTCTTTCTCTCTTATTTATAACTGCCTCTCTGGGAAACTGCAATCAGAATTGCAACTTAGTATCCAAGAAATATACCCCCTACTCCACCAGAGGAATGGCTAGCCCTCTGATGGAAACTTTATGACTTGGGGGAGCATCAGTAATTTGCTAATCTTCCCTTTTAAACCTTCACTCCCCACGTTTTCTGATTTGCAAAACTAAGGGTAGTTTTCCCGCGAACTGACAACCACGGTCCAAGCCAAGATTTTGTATTTGAAGTTCCCGTTTCCTTTGCAGCATGCTGGTTGTTTGTAAGTCAAATAATTATAAATTGGTTGCATAGTTAAGTGACCAAAAGTCAAACCGATTATAAATGAACAAGTGACCAATAAGGGCTGTGATAATAAGGGAGATGTTCATAAATGAGGTGATACTTAAATCAGGCCTTAAGGCAGCATTTCTCAACGTGGAATCTGGCCTAGGATTCACCTGGGTACTTGCCAAAAATGCAGATACCTCTGGGTCCTACCCCAGCCCTAGAGAATCAGAATGTCTCTATTGAACAAGTGCCCCGTGTGATTTTTATGCACACTAAAGTTTAAGAACTTAAAGTGTGGTAGGCATTAGAAGAGTGGAAAGAAGCCTGAAGGGTATTCTGATAGGTGAAGCACCCTAGGCAAAGATAAAAGTAAAAAATGAGATGGCTTTTCAAGAATATAAGGAGGGCAGGTGGGAGGGAGGGGGACAAGGGACACTTAGGAGATACTGAGCTTCTGTTGAGGGTGATGGAAAAAGTTGGAAATGGATAGTAGCGATGGTTGCACAACATGGTGAATACTGTGAATGTCACTAATTTGCACATGTGAAGAATGTTGAAATGGCAAATGTCTTGTTACAATATATTTATGATAATAAAAAATAAAAAGAGTATAAGAAACCTTAACTTGTTGGAGGGAAGAAATCCCCATTTCAGGTCAGTTGACAGTTGAGATGAAATGAAGTTGGTTAGCTAGGGTGGGGCCAGCATGAAAGCTTGGACACCAGCTCAGGGAGGTTGGCCACTTTTTAGAAGATAGTTGGTAGACGTGAAGGAACAATAATAATGTTTTAGGGAAATCATCCTGGCCAGTTGTGTAGGTTGAATTGAACAGAAGAGAAACTGAAGTCAGTAAGACCAATGAACAGCTTACTGAAGTAATACAGGTGTGAGATGATGAAAGTGTGAACTGGGAAAGTGCCCTGAATATGGAGCAGAGAGGAGGGATGGGAGAGACATTTTGGAAGGAAGAATCAGTAGAATATATATGATGCCTGACTTTTTGAAAGGGGAGTGGGCACACACAAAAATCAGTTGTGTTTCTATACACCAGCAATGAACAATCTGAAAAGGAAATCAAGAAAACATTTGCATTTACAATATCATCTAAAGAAAAACAAAAAAAACCTAAGAGTAATTT
This sequence comes from Trichechus manatus latirostris, assembly GCF_000243295.1. Taxonomy (NCBI): domain Eukaryota; kingdom Metazoa; phylum Chordata; class Mammalia; order Sirenia; family Trichechidae; genus Trichechus; species Trichechus manatus. The sequence goes on from NW_004443971.1 coordinate 9,728,421, forward strand.
AACCAGTGAAGTGAAAGACTTACACACTGAGTACTATAAAATATTGCTGAAAGAAATGAAATAAGACCTAAATAAGTAGAAACACATCCCATGTTCATGGATTGGAAGACTTGATATTAAGATGTCAATATTACCCAACTGTCATGGATTGAATTGTGTCCCCCCAAAAATGCATGTATCAGTTTGGCTGGGCCATGATTCCCAGTATTGTGTGGTTGTCCTCCATTTTGTGATTGTAATTTTATGTTAAAGAGGATTAGGGTGGGATTGTATAACACCCTTAGTAAGGTCACATCCCTGATCCAATGTAAAGGGAGTTTCCCTAGGGTGTGGCCTGCACCACTTTTTATCTTACAAGAGATAAAAGGAAAGGGAAGTAAACAGAGGATTGGAGACCTCATACCACCAAGAAAGCAGTGCCGGGAGCAGAGCGCGTCCTTTGGGACCCAGGGTCCCTGCACGGAGAAGCTCCTAGTCCGAGGGAAGATTGATGAGAAGGCCGACAGAGAGAGAAAGCCTTCCCCTGGAGCTGACACTCTGAATTTGGACTCAGCCTGAAGCTGACGCCCTGAATTTGGACTTTTAGCCTACTATACTGTGAGGAAATAAACTTCTCTTTGTTAAAGCCATCCACTTGTGGTATTTCTGTTAGAGCAGTACTAGATAACCAAGACACCAAACCCCCCCCCCAAAAAAAAAATTACCCAAAGCAATCTACAAATTTAATGCAATTTCTATCAAAATTCCAACAGCCTACTAAATGGGCACACCAGCCCAGGGACAAAGACAAGAAGGCAGAAGGAGACAGGAAAGCTGGTAACAGAGAACCCACAGTTGAGAAGGAGAGAGTGTTGCCATGTCATGGGGTTGGCAACCAATGTCACAAAACAATATGTGTATTAATTGTTTAATGAGAAACTAATTTGCTTTGTAAACTTTCATCTAAAGTACAATTAAAAAACAAAAAATTCCAATAGCCTTTTTTTGCAGAAATGGAAAAGCCGATCCTCAAATTCATATAGAATTGCAAGGGACCCTGAACAGCCAAAATAATCTTGAAAAAGAAGAACAAAGTTAGAAGACTCACACTTCCCAATTTCAGAATGCACTATAAAGCTACAGTAATCAAAACAGTCTGGCACTGGTTGAAGGATAGGCATTTAGACTAATGGGATAGAATTGAAAGCTCAGAAATAAATCCATACATCTATGGCCAATTGATTTTTGGCAAGGATGCCAAGTCCATTCAATAGGAAAGGAATAGTCTTTTTAATAAATGGTACTGGAACAACTAGATGTCCACATGCAAAAGAATGAAGTTGGACCCATACCTCACATCATATGTGAAAATTAACTCAAAATGGACCAATGACCTAAATGTAAGAACTAATATCATAAAACCTTAGTAAAAAACATAGGGGTAAAACTGCAACACTTTGTTTCTGACAATGAATTCTTAGATATTACGCCAAAAGCATGATCAACAAAAGAAAAAAATAAATTGGAGTTCATCAAAATGAAAAATTTTTGTGTATCAAAGGACTTTACTAAGAAAATGAAGAGACAGTCTACAAAATATTTGGGAAATATATATCTGATAAGAATTTAATATCCAGAATATATGAAGCACTCCTACAATTCAACAACAAAAAGACAACCGCAATTAAAAAATGGGCAAAGGACTTAGACATTTCTCTAAAGAAGATATACAAATGGCCAAGAAACATGCAAAAAGATGCTCAATGTCATTAGTCGTTAAGGAAATGCAAATCAAAACCACAATGAGATACCACTTCACACTCACTTGGATGGCTATTATTAGAAAAACTAAAACTAAAAAGTGTTGGCAAGCATGTGAAGAACCCTCATGCATTGCTGCTGGAAATGTAAAATGGTGCAGCCGCTGTGGAATTACCCACCAACAATTCCACCCCTAGGTATATACCCAAAAGACTTGAAAACAGGGACTCAAATAGATACTTGTATGCCAATGTTCATAGTACCATTATTCACAGTAGCCAAAAGGTGGAAACAACCCAAATGTCCATCAACAGATGAATGGATAAGCAAAATGTGGTATATACATACAAAGGAATATTACTAAGCCATAAAGAGAAATGAAGTTCTGATAGATGCTATAACATGGATGAACCTTAAAAACATAATGCTGAGTGAAAAAAATTAGACACAAAATGACAAATATTGTATGATCCCACTTATATGGAATATCTAGAATAGGCAAATGCATAGAGACAGAGGTTTGTTAATGGTTACCAGGGGTTAGGTTAGAAATCAAACAACGCATTGCATTGGGCAAATTTGCTGCAAAAGACCTCTTTAAAGTGTTAAAAAGCAAAGATGTCACTTTAAGGCCTATGGTGTACCTGACCCAAGCCATAGTGTTTTCAATCGCCTCATATGCATATGGAAACCCTGGTAGTGTAGTGGCTAAGAGCTCGGCTGCTAATTAAAAGGTCTGCAGTTCAAATCCACCAGGTGCTCCTTGGAAACACTATGGGGCAGTCCTGTAGGGTCACTATTAGTCAGAATCGACTCGACAGCAACAGGTTTGGATTTTTTGGTTTTCATATGAACGTGATTGCAATGAATAAGAAAGACGGAAGAAGAATGGACGCCTTTGAATTATGGTATTGGCAATGAATGTTGAATATACCATGGACTGCCAAAAGAGTGCACAAATCTGTTTTGGAAGAAATATAGCCAGGGTGCTCCTTGGAAGCAAGGATGGCGAGACTTGGTCTCACGTACTGTGGACATGTTATCAGGAGGGACCAGTCCCTGGAGAAGGATATCATACTTGGTAAAGTGGAAGGTCAGCAAAAAAAGAGGAAGACTCTCAACGAGATGGATTGACACAGTGGCTGTAACAATGAGATCAAGCCTAACAACGATCATGAGGATGGCACAGGACCGGGCAGTGTTTTCCTTCTGTCGCTATGAGTCAGAACCGCCTCGATGGCACCTAATAACAACAACAGGGGTTAGGGGGAGGAGAGAATGGGAGTTATTGCTAAAGGGGTACTGAGTTTCTGTTTGGGGTGATGTAAAACTTTTGGAAATGATGGTGGTAGCACAAGATGGATGTAATTAATGTTACTGAATTGTATACTTAAAAAGGGTTAAAATGGCAAACTTTTTGTTATATGTATTTTACCACAATAAATAAAAGTGGCGGTTGGTGGGGGAGGGCTGTAAAGGGACATCTGAAAAAGGAAATATTAATAATGCTCGAGGTCTGAAGCCTGAGCAAAGGGAAGAAATGACAAGGCCAATGACAGAAATAGGGAAACTGAGAAAAGGAGCTGTTATGTGGTCAAGTGATGCGTTCAGTCCAAGATGTAATGAGAGGGAAGCTGTGGCGGAGCATCTAAGTGGAGGTGCCTTTCTGGGAGTTAGACGTAATGGTTTAGAGATAAAGACAAAGAGAGATATTTAAGCCAAAGGCAATTAACTAAAGTGAAGAGTTTATCGAACAATCAACTCAGGGATTGTCTTAGTTATCTAGGGCTGCTATAACAGAAATACCACAAGCAGATGGCTTTAACAAAGAGAAATTTATTTTTTCACAGTCTAGGGGGCTAGAAGTCCGAATTAAGGGCATCAGCTCCAGGGGAAGCCCTTCTCTGTTGGCTCTGGAGGAAGGTCTTTGCTATCAATCTTTCCCTGGACTGGGAGCTTCTCAGCGCAGGGACCCCGGGTCCAAAGGATGTGCTCTTCTCCTGGCACTACTTTCTTGGTAGTATGAGATAGATTGGCTTAAAACACAATCCAGTCTCGTAGATTGAGTCTCATCAACATAACTGCCGCTGATCTCATCTCACTAACATCACAGAGATGGGATTTATAACACGTAGGAAAATCACATCAGGTGACAAAATGGTGGACAATCACACAATACTGGGAATCATGGCCTAGCCAAGTTGACAGATATTTTGGGGGGACACAATTCAGTCCATGACAGGGATCAAGAACCAAGCCTTAGGAAATACTCATTTAGGGGGAGATGGGATAGAGAGAAACCGTAAAAGAAGAGGCAGGATGACTATGAAAGAACAATGTCACCGAAGTCAAGTGAGAAATGGATTTTAAGCCATTTGAACTATGTCAGCAATGTCAAAGCAAACAGGAATTGAGAAAGGACTATTGAAAAAGGATCTGAGACATCCTTAAAGATGCCTGATCTCCGCCACCTGGGGTAACAAACAATTTGAGCTAAATAAGTTGTGAGCCATGCTAATGTTCTTTCCTGGCAGAAAGTTAAGTGATGGCATTTCTACCAACAAATGTGGGCAGGATTTCATGCTGTCAGCTCCCTGGGCTGTTTTCTCACAGCCCTACTGCTTCCACTTCTATTCCTGAGAAAAGCATAGAAAGCAGAGCTCATGTTGCTTGTCATACATCCATCTTGTCCCCTTACCGCCTGCCTAAAGGACAGGCAGGTCAGAAAGGCTACAGGCTGAAAATATGATTTGCAAAACTGTAGTTTAATGATGATTTATGACCAATAGCAGCAACAAATAAATGGAACAAGGCTGCTGCAATTAGCTTCCAGGGCAAATGATACATGTTTTGTCTAGAATAGGGACTGTGGAAGCGAGAATGAGGAACTGTCTCTTGTTTTCTGTCTGTCTTTATTGCTGTGGCTAGTTATTAAATGCTGTAACTTTTGGCATGGGGTTTTGTGAGGGTAGGACTCTTGGGTCAAGTTTCCCTGCACTTGCCTGATATTGGGTCATATGGGAGATACACATGTATAAGATCTAGTTTTCATCATGTTAATAATGTCCTGGGCTTGTCTATTTACTTGAAGGAATAGGAAATGCACTTCGCTTGGAGCATGAGGGATGATACTTGAGTTTTTATTAGTGGAATAATTTGTAGAATTTATGGAATAATTTGTCATCTTAGCTCCATAGAACCTTTAAAGATCTAAGGAAGCTAATCTGTCTGAAGAGGGATTTAGGCAGATGAGATCATGTCGAACAAATCACCTTGAAGGATCCAGAATTATTTTAAAATAAGATTCCAAACTAGTGAAGAAGTATGGGGGTTGTGAAAGTCTCGAAACTTTGTGTATGTTTTTTTAAAATAAAAATAGTGCATAAACTACATTTCCCAGGAGGCCTCGCGGCGAGCCTCCGCACTCGGCTAGTTCTCTTCACCGCGAAGTGAGATGGGAAATGTAGTGTGCCGAGCAACCTTGCACGTGACGCCTGCGGAGGGAGGCGAGGGGACCGCGCCACCCCGGACGGGCTAGCATCCAGGAGTGAGGTGTGGGCTACTCTTACCCCCGAATTTGGTTTGTGCAGTGGGAGCAGGGCCCCCGTCTTCTGGCCCTAACCTTGAAATAAGCTGAGCCGGCTTCAGTCGCCCACTGGAGTCGCACGGGGGAAGTCCGGGTGGTGAGGCACCGCGGTGTCTCCTCCCGTTTCTCGGCAGCCGGGCCGAGAGTGGCAGGAGGTGCCTACAGCCGGGGGGCTCAGAGCCGAGCCCTGTGCCCCACCCAGGCTGCGGCCGCGGGGGAGGAAGCGCGTATAAGTTGAGTGCAAAGTTTCCTTTTTTGTTTTCTCGTTAGTGCCGCCCCAGAGGCGGTGAGCGGGAATGCCTAACCTGAGTTTGTAGAGCGTCTGGAGCTAGAGGGGTTAAAACACTTCCCACCTCCCCAAAACGCTCACCCCGCTAGCCCGCCATGGGCAGCCGCGACCACCTGTTCAAAGTGCTGGTGGTGGGGGACGCCGCAGTGGGCAAGACGTCGCTGGTTCAGAGATATTCCCAGGACAGCTTCAGTAAACACTACAAGTCTACGGTAGGAGGTGAGACCTCGCTGGGGCCACGGGGGCGGTTAGGCGGAGGCCCCGACTACGGACTTGAGCTGTGGGCCCAAGCAGGGTGGAGGGGAGGAGGATTTGGTGTCCTTGGGTCCTTCTTAAGTCAGGAAGTGCGTGTTTGGGATCCTCAGGGGCGTCATTGCTGGGTGTTTGATTTGCGTATCCCTCTTGGGTTTCCCCTATTAAGTTTTCCCAGCCTGAGCCGGCTGCCTGGAAAGAGATAGGGCGAAGGTGTGAAGGTAAGAAATGGGTGAGAATATGAGCAGTTTCTGCGTTGCGCGGGCGAACTGTGAACTCCTGCAGCCTTCGAAGCTATCACAGGCAAATCATAGCGAGGGGCAGAGGCAGCCGAGACCCTCTGTATGGCCTGGTTAGGTGCCAGCTGGGACTGTTCACTGTTGAGGAAGAAACAGAAAGGTTTTTAACCTGGCCTCGAGGGGAGGACCTAGGACACTGAACTGGTCTGAAGGACCCTAGCTTTGTTATGGGCTTGCTTGGGCCGGGTGGGGTCACAAAATCCTCTACAGAGCCTTGGCCACAGAATCAGATGCTTATCAGGGCTGATGAGCTGTGTTTTCTGTCCACTGATTGCTTAAAGACAACCTAGGAATTCTTTGAAAAGTGTGAAATATACTACTTCTCTGACCTGTTTTCCCACCCCTTTTTCCCTTAAAGTGGGGATGGAGGAAGACAGAGGACACCAAGACTTAATTCATTTTTTTCACCTGTGGCCTTTGGACTCAACTGAACTTTTTTCAGCGGTAGAGATGCCTTGTTGCCTTTTCGTTAGCGTTTAGCTGGGAAGAACTGGTAAAGGGGGAAAGTAATTTAAACATTTGTTTATCTCAGTTAAAAGAAATTTTAAAGGAAAACTGTTGCTGTGAAGTTGATTCCGACTCATAGCGAGATCGAGCCTACAGGACCAGAGAGTCCCATAGAGTTTCCACTGCTGTAATCTTTACGGGAGCAAATCTCTAGGTCTTTTCTCCCACAGAGTGGCTAGTGGGTTCAAACCTTTTGGTTAACCACTGTGCCACCAGGGCTTCTTGTAAAAACTTGTACTAATCTGATTTTTGAAAATGAGTACTGGTGTTCGTACAGAATTTTAAAAATTATCAAGCATTTACATTGCAATTAAAACATTCTCCTTCCCCTGTAAGAACATCAGCAAAATTAAGGGTTTAAAGTTTCAAAGACTGTTTCCTGACCACCCTGCCCCTCCCCCTCACTCCTAAATAATATGAGGGTCCCTGTTTAATGGATGGAAACCCTAGTGGTGCAGTGGTCAAGAGCTGTGGCTGCTAACCAAACGGTCGGCCTTTTGAATCCACCAGGCACTCCGTGGAAACCCTATCGGACAGCTCTACTCTGTCCTTTAGGGTCGCTATGAGTTGGAATCGACTCGGTGGCAATGGGTTTGGGTTTTTTTTTTTTTTTATTTAATGCATGGATTGGAGCCCTGGTGGCACAGTGGTTAAGAGCTTGACTGCTAACCAAAAGGTCGGCAGTTCAAATCTACCAGCTGCTGTTTGGAAACCTTAAGGTTTCTGCTTTGTCCTGTAGGATCACTATGAGTCGGAATCAACTCAATGGCAACAGGTTTTTTGTTTTTTTTTATTTCATGAATTATGGAGTCCCTGGGTGGCGCAAATGGTTAAGCGCTCAACTACTAGCGAAAGATTGGCAGTTCAAACCTACCCAGAGGCGCCTCAGAAGACAGGCCTGGCAGTCTTCTACTGAAAGGTCACAAGCCTTGAAAACCCTGTAGAGCACAGTTCTACTTTGCACACGTGGAGTCTCCGTGAGTCAGAATTGACTTGATGGCAGCTAACAACATTTCATGGATTTGAGTTAAAAATGTCCTGCTAATTAACTTTTAGCAATTGCCCTAGTTTTCCTTTAGTAAAGAATATACAGTAAAAAACCTGCAAAGCCAGAACCTGTGTAAGACAGAAATGTATCAGAGAAGAACCACACAAATATTTTGCACTACAATGAGCGGTAGAAAAGTGGTAGGACTGCACTTTGTCGAAGACAGAAGGAAAACTTTCCAGACCTGGGAAAACAAGGCAGCCCCGTCGAATTTGTTTCACTGTCATTTATTCTGGCAAATTGTTTTTTGGTGTTTATTATAAATTTCCCTTAGCTCTTATTTCTGTCACAGATGTGGAAGAATGTATTTCCAGACCTCAGAAATTATCCTATTTCTCCGCTTATCAAAAAGCTTTTCCCCTTGGAATACTTGTTCAGCCTTAACTCATGGAGTCTCAACACATCTAATGCAATCCTGACCAGATGTGGTGGTAGATTCCAGCATAGCCCTTAAGAAGTATCCGTGCAGCGTTTATTTCCTGGTAATCCTCCAGGACTTTTTCCTTTTAATCCCATTCTGGCCTGAGATAATTCCTGTAGCCTTATGGGAGAGCTATAGAATTCCCTAGGGTGTATGTTTCTCATAATACACTTGAATTAGAAACCAACAGTGAAATTGAATGTGGAAGATGCAAAAGCGACAAGATTTGCCTCATTTCCCCTCCCACCCCATCATCCCTTCCCTGAGAAGACCCCCCAAATCTCCCAGAAACTGTTTAAGATTAGGAGTTGTTTTCATAATGACTCTCACCCTCCTGTTCCCAGCCTTTGAGACAAACAGTGTCAAATAAATTGGCTTGGCAGCAGAGTAACAGCTGGAGACGCCTTCAGAGAGGGAGTATGAATTATCTGTCCCATACCTAGTACGTGAGGGTGGGCTCAGCTCAGTCTGTTGAGGGCTTAAAATAAGTAATCCCCGAGACTATTGCCCTGAGATACTCTTCAAACCTTGAACGGAAACTAACCCCTCAGGTCACCTTGTAGCGAAATAACAAATTAATTCAAAAAATAATATCACCTGAAAGTACTGTGCTCCTTTAAAAAATCACCTATTTGAGACCAGTCAACAGTTACTTTAAAACAAAGGTAAGTAGTGTCTGGGGTCTTAAAAGCCTGTGAGTGGCCATCTAAGATAGTCCACTAGTCTCACCCTTTTGGGAGCAAGGGAGAATGAAGAAAACAAGATACGAGGGAAAGATTAGTCCGAAGGAACAATGGACCACAACTACCATGGTCTGCACCAGACTGAGTCCAGTAGAACTAGATGGTACCTGGTCACCACCACTGACTGGGATCACAACAGAGGGTCCCAGACAGAGCTGGAGAAAAATATGGAACAAAATTCTAACTCACAAAAAAATACCAGACTTACTGACCTGACAGAGACTGGAGAAACCCCGAGACTGTGGCCCCTGGACACCCTTTTAGCTCAGTAATGAAGTCACTCCCAAGGTTCACCCTTCAGCCAAAGATTAGACAGGCCCATAAAACAAAACGAGACTAATGGGGCACAACAGTCCAGGGACAAGGACTAGAAGGCAGGAAGGGCAGGAAGGCTGGTAATAGGGAACCCAAGGTTGAGAAGGGACAGTGTTGACATGTTATGGGGTTGTTAACCAGTGTTGTAGAACAATATGTGTACTAACTGTTTAATGAGAAGTTAGTTTGTTCTGTAAACCTTCATCTAAAGTATAAGAAAAAAGAAAAAAAAAAGATGAGAATGTAAGGGGGGGCAGGGAAACTAATGGAAATGGAACAACTAGAATGGAAATAATGAGAATGTTCACGCATTGTGAAGGATGTAACCAATGTCACTGAACAACTTGTGTAGAAATTGTTGAATGTGAACTTAAACTACTCTGTAAACCTTCACTGAAAACACAATAAAATATTATTTAAAAAATATAAAAATGAAATTGAGAGCTGTGTTCCACTAGAGTTGTAACTGCATATTTGGTCTGGGTTTTCTTGTGCGTTTTTTTTTCCCATACAAAAATTTAGACATACATTGTTATGTGACGCTAATTGCTCTCCCCATACTGTGACAGCACACTTCTCCTTTCCACCCCTGATTGCCCGTGTCCATTCAACCAGCTCCTAACCCTCTGTGCCTTCCCATCTCACCTCCGGACAGAAGCTGCCCATTTTGTATCTACTTGAGCTAAGAGGCACACTCCTCACGAGTATCACCTTATGTCCCACAGTCCAGTCCAATCCCTGTCTGAAGAGTTGGCCTCGGAAATTGTTTTAGTTCTGGGCTGATAGAGAATCCAGGGGCCATGCTTTCCGGGTATCCTCCAGTCTCAGTCAAACCATTAAGTCTGGTCTTCTTACTAGAATTTGAGTTCTGCACCCCACTTTTCTTCTGTTCAATCCAGAACTCTCTGTTGTGTTCCCTGTCAGGGCGGTCGTTGATGGTAGCCGGGCACCATCTAGTTCTTCTGGTCTCAGGCTGATGAAGTCTCTGGTTTATGTGGCCCTTTCTGTCTTTTGAGCTACTACTTTCCTTGTGTCTTTGGTGTTCTTCATTCTCCTTTACTCCAAGTGGGTGGGACCAGTTGATGCATCTTAGACAGCAGCTTGCAAGCTTTTAAGACCACAGACGCCACTCACCAAAGTAGGATGCAGAACATTTTCTTAATAAGCTTTGTTATGCCGGTTGACCTAGATATCCCCCGAAAGCATGGTCCCCAGACCCCTACCTCTGCTACTCTTTCCCTCAAAGTGTTTGATTGTATTCAGGAAACTTCTTGGCTGTGGTTTAGTCCAGTTGTGCTGACTTCCCCTGTAGTGAGTACTGCCCTTCCCTTCACCTAAGATAATTCTTATCTACTATCCGGTTAGTAAATAACCTTCCCCTTCCCTCCCCACCCTCCTAACCATCAAAAAAATGTTTTCTTCTGTGTTTAAACCTTTTTCTGAGTTCTTATAATAGTGGTCTTATACAATATTTATCCTTCCGTGACTAACTAAATTCACTCAGCATAATGACCTCCAGCTTCCTCCATGTTATAAGATGTTTCACTGCTTCATCGTTGTTCTTTATTGTTGCGTAGTATTCCATTGTGTGGATATACCGTAATTTGTTTATCCATTTGTCTGTTGATGGGTACCTAGGTTGTTTCCATCTTTTTGCTGTTGTGAACAGTGCTGCAGTGAACATGGGTGTGCATATATCTATTCGTGTGACGACTCTTATTTCTCTAGGATGTATTCTAAGGAGCAGGGTTGCTGGATCGTATGGTACTTCTATTTCTAGCTTTTTAAGGAAGTGCCAAATCGATTTCCAAAGTGGTTGTACCATTTTACATTCCCACCAACAGTATGTGAGTGTTCCAGTCTCTGTACAACGTCTCCAGCATTTATTGTTTTGTGTTTTTTGAATTAATGCTAGCCTTGTTGGGGTGAGATGATATCTCATTGTAGTTTTGATCTGCATTTCTCTAATGGCTAATGATTGTGAGCATTTCTTTTTTTATGTTTTTTTTTTTTATTGTACTTCAGGTGAAGGCTTACAGAACAAATAGTTTCTCATGAAACAGTAGTACACATATTGTTTTATGACATTGGTTAACAACCGCACAACACGTCAACCCTCTAACTTCTCAACCTTTTTTTTGGTGAAAATACACATAGCCAAAGATACACCATTTCAAAAATTTCTACATGCACAGTTCAGTGACATTGACTACGCTTTTCCAATTGTGCTGTTATTCTCGCGAGCATTTCTTCATGTGTCTTGTTAGCCACCTGAATATCTTCTTTGGCGAAGTGCCTGTGGATTTTTTTAAAGGTTAAATTTTATTAACGTATAATATACATTATATTCTCAGTGGATTTTGCTCTGAAGGTTCTCCAGTGGTCCGACTCAGAGATGGTGCGGCTCCAGCTGTGGGATATTGCAGGTGAGCTGGGCAAGCTGGATAGGAACAAGGGAAGGAAGTTCAGTTCAGCCAGCAACCTCTCAGAGAAAAGGGGAACAGCAAAACCCAAACTTTTTTTCTGAAGCTGGAATGGTTAAGTTGCTCTGAGGATACAGAAACTGAAAGTTTCGCCCTGAACAGATGTAAAGCAGTGTCTGTGTGGCTGAAGCGGGTGGTGAGGTGGTGGGCTGTCCAGACCATAGGTAAATGCTTCCACAGCATGGGGAGGGTGCTTTTTCTGGGTTTTCTAGGTTTTTAGCTGACCTTGATGAGAAACAAGATCCCCAGAAAATAGAGATGATAATAATAACAACTAACACTTATTATGTGCGAGTGCTCTTCTAAGCATTTTAAACTCCCTGGCTCCTTAATCCTCACGACAACCCTGTGATAAAGGATGCTGCTTTTAGCCCTACTGTACAGGTGAGAAATCTGAACCACTGAGAGTTTGCCTCCCCAAAGTCACATAGATAGTGTCTTAGTCATCTACTGCTGCTCTAACAGAAATACCACAAGTGGATGGCTTTAGCAAAGAGAAGTTTATTGTCTCACAGTCCAGTAGGCTACAAGTCCAAATTCCAAATTCTTCAGCTCCAGGGGAACACTTTCTCCATTGGCTCTGGAGGAAGGTCTATGTCATCAATCTTCCTTTCGTCTGGGAGCTTCTCTGTGCAGGAACCTCAGGTCCAAAGGATGCACTCTGCTCCTCGCACTGCTTTCTTGGTGGTATGAGGTTCCCATGTGTCTCTGCTCACTTCTCTCTTTTATATCTCGGAAGAGATTGGCTTAAGACACTATCTAATCTTGTATATCTCATCAGTGTAACTGCCGCTAATCCATCTTATTAGATCATAATGATTGAATTTACAACACATAAGGAAATCACATCAGATTACAAAATGGTACACAGTTATACAATACTGGGAATCATGACCCAGCCAAGTTGACAGATATTTTTGGGGGACACAGTTCAATCCATGACAGATAGTAAGTGGCAGAGCAGGGATTTCAACTTGGACAGAATCTTAACCACTACCCATGCTGCCTTTTCTCCCACAATGAAAGCAGAGGGTCAGAGAGGGGCTGAGACTGTTTCTAAAATCACCTCCTTGTGTACCCTCTCCTTTCTCCCCAGGACAGGAGCGCTTCACCTCTATGACACGACTTTACTATCGGGACGCCTCTGCTTGTGTTATTATGTTTGATGTTACTAATAGCACTACGTTTAGCAACAGCCAGAGATGGAAACAGGACCTGGACAGCAAGCTCACACTGCCCAGTGGTGAGCCCGTGCCCTGCCTGCTCTTGGCCAACAAGGTATGAGATCAGTCTAGGAAAATGGCCCCAGCCTCAGTCTGTGGTCGGAGAATAACTATGGGTTAGAGAATATAGTCTAAAATACTCTCTGGTTCTAGGCATCTTTTTCCCCTTCTTAAGTTGGCAGAATCATCTCTTCCTCTGTTCAAGGGATGGTGAGAGTGAAGCTTTCTTTGGGAAGAATATTGACTGTCTATTTTAGATGCTAGTATTCTTAGCCTTTGGTTGGTGGCAGTGTTTTAAATTCACAGGTATCTGAGCAGCGTTACTATTCCCAGGAAGTTTATGATGTTACCTTTTATTCTCTTTGCCAGTGTGATCTGTCCCCTTGGGCAGTGAGCCGGGACCAGATTGACCGGTTTAGTAAAGAGAATGGTTTCATAGGTTGGACAGAAACATCAGTCAAGGAGAACAAAAACATTAATGAGGCCATGAGGTGAGTAGCTTATGCTCTTCTGGGGATGTTGTTGTTGTTATGTTCTGTCAAGTCGGTTCTGACTCATGGTGACCCTACAGGACAGAATAGAACTGCCCCCATAGGGTTTCCAAGAAGCAGCTGGTGGATTAGAACCACATACCTTTTGGTTAGCAGCCAAGTTCTCTAGGCATGTAGATTTTCCCAACTTCCACTGCGGCCCCATGGACCCTCTTTTCTTGTTTCTGAGCAAAAAAGAACAGACCGAGTCATTGGAATGCCAGTTTCTGAAGGTCAGGGATGCGTCTTTCTCCTGAGATAACTGGGGACAGAGGGGCATTTGAACCTTGTGACTTTTCTGAATGCTGTCCATTGATAAAACAGATAATGTCTGCCATTTCTCCATTTCCTCCAACCAGTTCTCAGGCTTATTTTTTATTTGTTTTTTAGAGTCCTCATTGAAAAGATGATGAGCAATTCCAGAGAAGATATCATTTCTTTGTCCACCCAAGGGGACTATATCAATCTGAAAAACAAATCCTCCTCCAGCTGGTCCTGTTGTTAGGAGTGTTTGGCTTGTTTTTCATCCCAGTTTGAGGAGGTCTTTCCAGCTCTTCCCTTTGGATGCCCACCCAGCAGTTTTATTTGGTACATTTGAACATGCCTCAAAACCATCAGTTGGCTTATAGCAGCTGTCCAGTAAGGAGGCCCATCATCATTTTATGAAGACACCTGGGACCCGTGTGTATTTCTGCATCTCCTGAAATTATCTCAGCCCTGCTGCTGACTCACATGGCTGAGTTAGTGCCTTCTGATTAAGGAGGATCACCTCATCCCCAATTGGTTATCTGGAATTTTGTGGGAGGGATTAGAAATCAGCATCTGTGTTTTAAAGATCGTAATGCTCAGCTGCTTTTGACCTGATTTTTCCATTTGATGGATGTTAATATCATGACATCAGATGGAGGGTGTGGGTGGAGATCAAGTGTCATTTCCCAAATTCTAGGTCATTGCTTTCAGATTCTTTCTGTCTTGGATTTTGAATTTAAATATCTGATTCCAGGATGCAGAAGGAGGAGGCTAGACATCTGTGGGTTTGGGGCTACTGGAGGTGGCCCGGAAGTCACTGTGTTTTTGAAGCTTCTAGAGTCATAATTAGCTTCCTCTTGTCTTGGCTTCAAGAATAGTCAAGCTTTTAAACTACCTATGTTGTATGATGAGAGCATTTCTTTCCACAAAGAAATTAACCCTGCCAGTGGTGTGGGGCAGGGTTTGCAGGTTTCTGGGTTGGTGTGCTTAATACATAGTGCTGCAAGTGACATCACCTGGCTGTGGCGCTCTGGAATAGATCTGTAGGCGGCTCTGGGAATTGAAAGGAAGAGGAAGAGGGAGGGGTTAACAGAACTGATTCCTTGCTTATGAGCCATTTGGGCGGTTAGTACTTAACAGCCATAAGAAACAAATATTACGTACGATCCTAGCCGGGGGGTGGAGAGTGGATAGATAGAAAATCATCAGGTAATTTAAGTGCTAAATTGAGCAGGGTTTTCAGTATCAAATCACTTCCAGTCAGTTTAATTTGGTAAATTCTCTATAGGATGGTGATTTATACCCTACCCAGAGTTATGAACATTCTTAGTGAACTCAGAGGCCTAAGGTTCTTTGATAGGCCTTAGATAAGTGTCCTAAGTCAGTGGTTCCCAAATCTAGCTGATCAGAACCACCAGGGAAGTTTGTAAAATACATAAATAAATACAATTGTTTAAATAAAATATTTTAAGATGTCTGGGTCTCAGCTACAAACCTATGGAATCAAAATTGCCAGGGGTGAAACCCAGGAGTTTGTTTTGTTTCACAGCTCCCCAAGTGGTTTTGGTCAGCCTGGCTTGTAAACCATTGCTGGGGAACTGAAATGAGCCTGGGCCTCTGTATTCTCTGTTAATTCTCCAGGTGCTTCTGATACACACCAGACTTTGAAACCCACTGTCCTGAAAGACAAATCAGAGACCAAACATCAGAAGGAGAATGGGAACCAAGCTTCCATGTTGGGTTTTTAAAAAATGCCATTTATTACTACTTTTGCACAGTCTTTTTGAGACCTTAAAGTTCTTTTTCATATTACTATTTTCAGGTAGGGTTTTGATTGCGATGATTTTGAAGATACTAGTAACAAATTCCCTTTAATGTAGGAGAAAATTGATTTTTTATTCACTGGTTTGAACCCCTGCAAAATCACAAATAAATGGGAAGCAAGTCTTGTGTTTGTGCTAGTTATGGGCATTTAATATCAGTTTGTGGAAGTGCATTTTATACTGATAGTTCAAGAGTATCGTGGAAACAGAGCTTAAAAAAATAACCTTCTTCAAGAATGAAGTAAGTATCATCCTGTTTATCTGTTAATTTACCAGTACCAGTTGCCTTGTACTAATTCGCTACTTGATGTAACATCCCAGATACTGCTTAGAAATGTGACCATTTTAATAAATTAAATTTGCTTTCTGTTCCCATTTGCTGACTCAGGATTTTTACCTGTCTTTTCAAGCATTGCTGGAGGCTGGCTGTCAGCTTGTCTGGCTTTTCTCTCCCAGTTGGTGAACATTACGGGCCTGAAACTAATTAAAGAAGGAATTGAAATATAACTAATTCCTCTCTATCGCCCTATCCATAAAGAAAAGAGAAAGCAATTAAGATAAGGAAGAAAAGAAATCTTTACATGATTAGAAATGTGATTATACTAAAAATAATTAGGCCCTATCATTTGGGTGCTACCTCTTAGGTAAAATTGTTTGGAACATGGATATTGTTGTAACCCTTCCCTAGAGAAGTTTTCATATTTTAGACAAAGTGCGCCTCCAACCACTCAGCTGGTCTCTGGCCAAAAAGAAAACATGTATTCCCAGCAGAGTGTTCTGAGAGACCCAAGGAAGGGCTGTGAACAGAGCTGTGGGGTTGTGACTGCCATGGCTTCTACTTAGAACAGAATTGCTGAGTGACCAAGCAGGGAAAAAGAGAGAGAGATGCAGGGAAGGCCCCTAAGCAGTAAGTAATGGGCCAAAATTATTCCAAGATGATTTCCCTAATACACTTCCCTAGCTATTGCTAAGGTGTGATTGGGTTCTTCATTGTGTGTGTGTGTGCATATGTGGTAAAAATATATATAACAAAACATTTGCCAGTTCAGCAATTTGTACATGAATGATTCAGTGGCACTGATAACCATTACCACTGTGCTTTTCCAAATTATTCCACCACCATCAACAGAAGGGTAGTGGCTCCTAAGCAGTGAGCCCCTTTCCCCTCCCTCCCACCCCTGCTAACCACTAATACGTTTTGGTCTCTGCATTTGCCTGTTTGACGCAAGTGGGATCATACAATATTTGTCCTTTTGTGACTGACTGATTTCGCTCAACATCATGTTTTCAAGGCTGTTGCATGTTGTAGCATGGACCAGGACTTCATTTCTCTTTGTGGCTGAATAACATTCCACTGTATGTATTTTCCACACGTCGTTTATCGGTTCTTCTGTTGATGGACGTTTAATTGTTTCCACCTTTTGGCTATTGTGAATAGTGCTGCAGTGAATGTTGGTGTTTCTGTTTGCATTGCTGCTTTTCTTTAGGTGGCCTGTCTGTCTGTCCTCAGGACACTATCCCATCTTACATGAGGTTTTTCCTCCTGGCCCTCTTGTAGGCAGTGGCCTGATTTCAGGACGTCATTGAAGGTCATGGTCAGAGATACAGCAATCTCCATGGGATTCTATAAAATCCAGTGACCAGATTGCCCAAGGAAACAGACCTTAGTGCCTTTTTTCACTCCACCCCTTTTTGTTCAGTATGTATGAAAAGATTCCTCAGCTGTGTGACTCATTTATTAAAAGTCAAATAACCCCCAGAGCTGTAGGTTGCAATAGGCAGGAAGCTACTAGAAAATGATGTGTGTTAGGCAGAATTCTATATATATTTTTGATTCGGTAATAAACACCAGAAACTGAAAATATATCTACATATGACCTTTGTTGTAAGAAAAATCTTGCTTTTCTTTGGCTTTCAAGCATGATCTGAATTCTCAAGTTTGACCTGTAGGGTTTCAGTAGCAATGCTATTGCCCCTTCCGGTACTCAACTGTGTAATTCGTCTATTTTAATACCTCTTCTTCAGATTTCCTTTGAGTCACATTCAAAATCCATCTGATTGGGAACTATTGACATGTTAATGGGAATAAAGAGGAGAAGGTGGATAGAAAGAGGAGGGAAATGAGATGGCTTTTTATGGTTTCCCAAGATCTGAGTAGGGCACCTCAGTCCCACTGCATACCAACATCTGATTTTGTAGAGAACTCTTCTTTCAGACCTGTGAGTTGTATGGGCCTCTTACACTAGCTTTTAAATAAGAAGGCAAAGAAACAGTTCTTCCCATTTTATGTTTGAGGGAACAAATGTCTCAAAATCTGATTGACGGAAAGGCAGTGGTTGAATTTGTAGTAGAGCCAAGACATAACTGCAAGGCTTCTAATTCCCTGTCTCCATTCTGTCATTTAGGCTTCTGGGAAACATTCGGCCTGAAAAACCTATTTTAGAAAATAAGCCAGACATTTAGAGAAGCAGAACTGACCCCTTTTTTCGGCTTGAAACTCTTGGTTTGTGTTAAATAGCTTTTGAGGGCATGTTCATGTGTGGACTAGAGACGTGCGTAATTAAAGTTTGGGCCAAATTAGGTGTAGTGTAAAGAGCATGCAGGGCAGACAGGTCCTAAAATGTTTCATTGGCAAGTTCTGCTTACTGTATGTCACCTAGGTACAGTGACTGTCATTTAATTTTGAATATCAACTTGCTTATTTGCAAATGCAGGGGTTTTGATAGCCATTCCATTTTCAATGGTTGCTGTCAGTAGCTAACATCTATGTGCTGACTGTAGGCCAAGTACTCTCCTAAGCACGTCACTGGATTATTTTATTTTTACAATGACCCGATGAGAAAGGTATATGAGGAAACTGAGGCAAAAAAAATTAAGACTGTTCAAGGTTAGACAGCTGGCAAGTGACGAAACATTTTTAACTTTAGCAGTAACTCCAGAAACACTACACTGTCTCTCATTTTGCATGTATGTGTTTTTGGGGTGGCATCCTTGCAGTTTCTCTATATAACAAATTTTCAGTAGGGTGGAAATAGAGTGATTTATTAAATGGCTATAAAAATGTTAAGGAAAGTAGAGAAAAGAAGAAAACTCCAAATCACCCATAGCCGCAGAACCCAAACAAAGCCTCTGTTTACATTTTGATAAACTTGCTTTCAGCCAATATTTTTAATGCAAAGATTTTCCCACTGCATAATTTGTCATGGATTGGATTGTGTCTCCCAAAAAATATGTGTGTCAGTTTGGCTAGGCCATGATTCCCTGTATTGTGCGATTGTCCACCATTTTGTCATCTGATGTGATTTTCCTATGTGTTGTAAATCTTAATCTCTGCCTGTGGTTAATGAGGCAGGGTTGGTTTATGCTGAAGAGGATTAGGGTGGGATGTAACACCCTTTCTGAGGTCACATCTCTGATTCAATATAAAGGGAGTTTCCCTGGGGTGTGGCCTGCACCACCTTTTATCTTACAAGAGATAAAAGGAGAGAGAAGAGAGCAGAGAGTAGGGGACCTCATACTACCAAGAAAACAGTGCCAGGAGCAGAGCATGTCCTTTGGACCCAGGGTTCCTGCACGGAGAAGCTCCTACCTAGTCCAGGGGAAGATTGATGACAAGGACCTTCCTCCAGAGCCAACAGAGAAGGCCTTCCCCTGGAGCTGATGCCCTGAATTTGGACTTCTAGCCTCCTAGACTGTGAGAGAATAAACTTCTGTTTGTTGAAGCCATCCACTTGTGGTATTTCAGCTATAGCAGCACTAGATAACCAAGACACAATTGTATTCACATTTAAATAAGACTTTTGCTTACACACCTTTTATATATCCAGTATTGCAATAGGAGTTGTGGGTTTATAAAGACATGCCATAGAAGTTCAAAGGAAGAGGCCAAGGAAGGTTTCTTAAAAGGAAGTAGGACTTGATGAAAATTGAGAGAACGGTGGGATAGGATGTCAGGTTAAGACAGGGAGTTTAGCATTCTTATGCAGGTTTGGGAAGTAGCCAATAGATCAAAAAGTTCATACTGTGGAGCAGTAGAAAATAAAGTTAGAAAGATTGTTGACAAATTGTTGTTAGTTGTCCTTAAGTAAACTCCAACTCATGGCAAACTTACGTACAAAAGAAAACATTGCCCAGTTCTGCGTCATTTTCATAAGCATTGGTATGGTTGAGTCCATTGTTGTTGCTGTTGTGTCAATCCGTCTCAGTGAGGGTTTCTGTCATTTTCGTTGGTTTCCCAAACAAGATGTCTTTCCTGATAGTGTGTCTAAAGTAAGCGAGTCATAGTCTTACCATCCTTGTTCTAAGGAACATTCTGGTTGTATTTCTTTTAAGACTGATTTGTTCATTCTTTGGCAATCCATGGTACATTCAATATTCTTCACCAGTACCACAGTTTGCATCAGTTCTTCTGTCTTCCTTTTTTATTATCCAACTTTCACATACACATAAGGCTATCGAAAAGACCATGGCTTGGTTGAGACACACCTTAGTCATCAAAGTGGCATCTTTGCTTTCTAACACTTTAAAGAGGTCTTTTGCAGCAGATTTGTCCAGTGCAATACATCGTTTGATTTCTTGACAGCTGATTCCATGGACATTGATTGTTGATCCAAGTAGAATGAAATTGTTGACAACTTCAATTTCTTTTTCATGACAGATTGCATAGATCATTAATTTAACCAATAGCTGCATGCCTACCGCATGCCAGATACTTTATTAGGTGCATGGAATGCAGGGCTGGGGAAGTGAAAGTCCCTGTTGAGGGAGGACAGTCCAGAAGGGAGACAAACATGTAAAGAACTGCATCTCAGTATAGGGAGGTGCAGAGTCTTTACCTATTGTGAGGCAGGACAAGGAAGGAAGTCAACGATGGCCTCATGGAAGAGAGGGCACTTGAGCTGCATAAGAGTTTGCCAACCGGACGACTGCATAAAGAAGTGCATTTCAGACAGACAAAAAAAATGTGAACATCTTCCGGGCAACATGGCACTACAGACAGAAGCACCGTCCCTGCACAGCAAAGACCCGAAAAACTAAGTCAAACAGAGACACATCAATCCTGGAACCCTGAGGATCAAATGAAGAGACAAAGAACTCAGCCAAGCACCAAATAGAAAAAAGAAACTAAGAGAGAACAGAGACTGAGGAGAGTTACTAGCGGAGGTTCTGTATCAGCTAACACAACGCAGATTCGCCATCTTGGACTCCTGTCGGAGATCGGAAAACAGGGAGTACGAGAAGGCAGCTTCACGGAGCTCCCAGCAGGAGACAGAACAACTGGTAACCAGAAATATATGCTTTTCTACCCCTTACCCATCTTCACCCCCGACTCGGCCTCCTCTGCTTACTGCAGCCATAGTCTCTTGGCCAGAAGACACTGGCTTCAGCTCTGTGCCAGTTGGATTCCACCCACCCATACTGGCCCGCTCCCTGAGTGCCACTTGTTTGTTGCTGGTGTTGCTTTTTTCTGCTTTCTTGGTTTCTTCCATACCTCTTACCACCCCCACCCCCCCTTCTTTCTTGCAAATACCTGGCTCCGTGTACCATCTTTGTTTCTTGAAAGGCTGTGAAATGCCACTTGACTATGGAACTGCTTCCTGGCCCGCACCACCACACTGTTAGTTTCCCCAGGGCTTTTTTTTTTCTTTTTTCTCTTTTGGTTGGTTCTATTTTCTCTTATTTGTCCATTTGTTTTCTTTTTCTTTTCTCGGCTTGGGAACCTGTTGTAGCCAGGCTGTACTGTGTGGCTTGGGAGCTACTTCCCCCAGTCTTTGCAGCTGCACAGTGGGAACCCTGGGGGCATTTCTTTTTATTTTTGGTCTTTCTTTTCTCTCTTTTTTCCTTTTTATATTTCTTAATTTCTCAGTTTCTCATTTATCTATACTTAGCTTCTCTTCCTGTCTCCTGAATACCTGCTGCTGTGTGACACCTCTACCCCTTATAGCCAGGCTGTACTTTGTGGCCCGGGAGCCACTTCCCCAGCCTTTGCAGCCACACTGGTGGGATCCCTGGGAGCTTTTTTTTTTTTTT
>NW_004443971.1:9750058-9751959 GCF_000243295.1 Trichechus manatus latirostris
TGTTTTTCTCCATTTCACAGTTTCTTATCTCTCCACTCCAAAGGAAGCTCCCTTAGGACTCTTCTTGTTTGTGTTTGGCTTCTGTTTCTCTCTCCTTTTTCCCATACCCAACTTAGCTTCGCACATCACAATCTCCCCCTCTTTCCTGCCTACCTGCACCGTGCACTGAACATCACACCCTCGAGCAGCACAGGCACAGCCTACCGGAACCTGCCCTCACTGATTCCCGGCCTGGCATGTTGGCCCTGGTACATGCCTCAAACAACCCATCCCAGCAACTCCCCTTCAGCTGGACCTGCCCTGCTGCACCAAAGCTGAGCGACTGACCCTGCCCATTGGACAAGGAGGTGAAAAGTATTGTGCCCACAGCTGAGCAAATGAACGCACAGCCCGCCTGACTCATACATAACGAAATAAAACAAAAAAGCAGGACAAAACAAATCTACAATCAATAAATGAGGAAAATAACTACTGAATGTCCTGAAGACAGCAGACACTATCAAAACATATTGAAAAAAAAAAAAGGACAAGATGGTTCCAGTAGGCATCCAAAATAAAACACCAGATGACTTTCCAGTAGAAGAAAAGGCATTAGAACAACCTGATAGGGAATTCAAATCTCTAATGTTCAGAGCTATGCAAGAGTTGAAGCAAAAAGCAGACAAAAATGGGGAAAAAATAGACAAATTCATGGAAAATACAGACAAAAATGGAAGAATTCAGGAAAATAATACAAGACCAAAATGCCAAAATAAATTCAGTACTAGAAATCATACAGAAACAACAATTAGGAATCCAAAAGGTGTAAACCACAAGATTTCAGAAATGGACAGTGTCATAGAAGAGCTGAGGAGCAAGTTTGAAATGATGGAAAACAGGATCAGTGAAATGTAAGACAAACACTTGGATACAACTCTGAGGAAAAACAAGAAAAAAGAACAAAGAAAAATGGAGAAACCCTGAGAATTATGTGGGATACAATCAAAAGCAAAAATTTGGGAGTGATCGGAGTTCCAGAACGGGGGAGAAAACAGAAAACACAGAGAGGATCATTGAAGAACTGCTGACAGAAAACTTCCCCAATATCATGAAGGATGAAAAGCTGACTATGACGCTTAAGATTGTGTGTCAACTTGGCTGGGCCATGATTCTCAAGTGTTTATACATGATCACTCCCATGACTGAATATGTTGTGAAAGGGAATTTCCTTGGGGCTGTGACCTGCAACTGAATATAAGCAGACTTTCTGGCTTTTTGCTCTCTCTGGATCCTGCCGCTGCTTCCTGTTCATCTGGCCTCCAGTTCTTGAGACTTGAGCTATCAGCTCATCTGCCAGTCCTGGGATTCGTCAGTCTTTGCAGCCTGTGAGCGGAGTCCTGCTTTCTGACCTGCTGATCGTGAGTTCACCAGCCCCTGCGGCTACATGAATTGGGAGAAGCCTCTGCCCAAATTCACGGACTCAGGATGTTCTAGCCTTTACAATTGCGTGAGCTGTTACTTTGATGTAAATCTCTCTCTATATATATTTATACACTTTGCTAGTTTTGCTTCTCCAGAGAACCCAGCCTAAGACACTAACCATCCAGGAAGCTCAGTGAACCCCATATAGGACAGACCCCAAAAGAAAATCACCAAGGCATATCATAATAACATTCGCTAAAACAAAAGACAAAGAATCCTGAGAGAAGCTCAAGAAAAACGAAAAGTCACATACAGAGGAGAAACAATAAGACTAAGCTTGGATTATTCAGCAGAAACCATGCAGGCAAGAAGGCAATGGAATGACATATATAAAACCTTGAAAGAAAATAATTGCCAGCCAAGAATAATATATCCTGCAAAACTCTCATTCAAATATGATGGTAAAATTAGGACATTTCCAGATAAACAAAAATTTAGGG